>NC_045559.1:197996163-198158663 GCF_009819795.1 Aythya fuligula
ACATAGTTTGTGATTGGCAGATCTGCACAAGACTTCATAATCAAGTTATTTCCAGGTAGGTTAGTTATATTGCAAGCTGTTTGCATGAAATGATGCATTAGGTAAAAATCCAGAAACTAAAGATTAAAAATAAGATGCTAACACTGAGTTATGATAAAGTCTCATTACTCTATTTATCTGGGACTTTTGGTGGATATTGTTTAAAATCTTTAAATTAAATTTGGAAGGCTTTCAAGAATAGATGCTCTTGCTTAATCCAGAATTACTGGCTTTACTTACAGAATTTCCGGCTGAGATTCTCTGACCTGTACTATACAAACAGTCAGGTTAGATGATTGTAATGGTCCCTTCTGGCCTTAAAATCTATCAATTTATTAGGCAACCCGCTGTAAAGCTGTGATGCAGAGGCAATTTACATCAAGATCTGAAGAGCACTTAAATTAATTGTTTCATTAAAATCCATTTGAATGCTTTTACATCTTGATGCACGCTGCTTCTGGGTGCCTCACAGATTTTATTAGGAGATCTTCAGCCCAAAGAGCCTATTATGATTGCCTGGCCTGACTTCTGCATTATGCAGGCCGTAACACAGTGTTCTTGGGGAATGCATGCGGTGAGGAGCCCTGACATAATGTCTAGTACCCGTGGGTGGTTCTCTGGCTACCGCTAGGAGGTGCTTCCCAACAGCTCCACTCATTACTCTTGTTGGCATCATGAGGAATGAGTTCAGTACTGTGTGGGAGCACATTTCAGATCTTTCGTACACCTACAGCTTTATGCCAAAAATAAGATGCAATCATTTGTTTCCTAGGTGATAACTGCATGGAGCATGCGTGGTCCTTGCTGTCTCTAAAATGGTGAAGTATGTTATCAGCTTTCTTGTAGTGCTTTTGAGGCAACATATCAAACAGCTTTTATTGCAGAACAAATGGCTTTTTCGTACACGTGGAAAAAATATATTGAGGTCTGCATCTCAGTACTCATTCTGAGTAAAAGTCTTTTTTTTTTCCTGTTTGTTTATTTATATATTTATTTCTGTGACAAGTCTAGGGAAGAGGCAACAAGAAAACACAATTACTAGGTCTCTAAATGTTAAAAGAACTTTTGCATGTTCTTTCTGCAACCATAACTGTAAGAAGGTTCAGAGATTCCAACTTTGTGTTCTCATGTAGAACAGGAGAACTCATCAGAGCAGGATATCCATGTATGCCTCCTATCTCTAGAGCATCTGAATGTCAAAAACTCGTCAATATATTTGCTTTACAATACTATCCTTTGGAGTAGACAGTAAATAGTAGAATAACAAGTGTAAACAGACTTTTACTATTCTGCTACATTTTTTTGAGTCATTCTTTTATTTCCAGCATATCCATTGTCTGTAAGTTTTGAATATATTCAGTTTCTGAACTCTTTTGGAATGCTGTATTTAATTTATTAACTTTTATTTCATTATTGTTTGTTATTGTTTGCAATTGTTACCTATTTAGGATTTATTACAAAAAATATTTTTTTAAATATAAAACCAATTAAAACCCTTTTTTTTTTTTTTTTTTTTTTTTAATAAATCTGTGTAATTTGCATGTTCTTATGGGGAAAACAAACAAACAAACATAAAAACAAACAAACAAACAGAACAAAAGCAAACAAAAAACCTAAGAAGCCATCCTTTAAAATCATCATGATTGAAGTCTAGAAGAGCTCTAGATGAATTCCTTCTATGGAGTTACAGACACTGAGTTATGAAGTGAACTAAAAAAAGATGACACACCAAAGATCACATAGAAAACTGCTATGAACTGTTAGAAACCAACTCTAGATCTACAATGTCCCATGATAGTGTTTTATAAATAATATCAGTTCCTCCATACAAACTTAGCCTTGGATGGTAAGCACTTGACAGCAGCTCAATGCTTTTAGGAAAGATACAGTGAGTCTGCCAGACTGGGCTCAGTGTTCTGTCTCCATTAAAAGGAACCCCGATATAAAAATGGCTTTTTTTTTTTTTCTTTTTTTTTCTTTCTTTTTTTTTTTTTTTTTTTTTTCCCCAGAAATTCTGGAGTTCTTTTACAGTGTGTCCATTAAAAGGGATAATCAGGGATGACTCTTGCTGTATGTTATATTTCAGTTAAGGCAAAAAGTTAAGTAAAATTAATAAAATCTTTTTTTTTTTTCATGACAATCCTAAACAACATGGTCAAACTAATGGGACTACAATAGAAGGGCATTTTTACAGTCTTAGCTTTGGAAGACAAGTTTTCTGATTTAATTTATTAATTTTGTCATCCTAATTATAAACAAGAAGCTAATTCCAAAAATCAAAGGTTCATGCTTTCTTGTATAACTGGTCTGTAGGCTTAGATGAAGGTTGGAGTAATCTCTTTGCTATTCTGTTGACCAGTAAAGTGAGTTTAAGTTCCCAGTTCTGTAAAATGAAGATGTACTAACTGCTTCTGCCTCCTGATGACCATAGGGACTTCTATCTGCACTTGCCACATTTGATATTTATGTGTGTGTGTGTGTATGTGTGTTTGCGTTTGTATCTGTGTGTGTGTATGGGGGGAGATTCTACTGCTTACTATCTAAGGGTCTACTTGAGCATTTTTCATTTCATACTCTGGAAACTGATAGTGGCATCCATCTGTGTCCTGTGTCTTCCCCCCACTCTCCTTTCTCCTTCTTCCTCTCTCCCCATCCCCCCCAAAATAATGACAACATTGAAAGACTGACATTTCAATGTCCCCATGAAAATCACAGAAATGATATGAAAGTGAGGAAAAGGAGAGCTCTAAAATATGTAGAGCTAACTACTTCTTATTTTGTTTTTCCACTTATATCAAAATCCTGATTATTTTAACAGGTTCAGGAGAAGGTCACACAGCAAGATGATAATCTGCAGGGCTTTGGAATAGTAGCAAACCCATAAAACTTAATTTACATGGACAGTTGTGATATTAAAACCCCAGAGGACTGCAGTTTATAGGGCTGCAACAGAGCAAAGTTCTGTGTCTTATAGCTTATGATTTTTGAAAAGGGAATGTAGTTTGTTTAATTATATCTTGACATTGCATCTTGGCATGAACAGAGTTGTAGAAAAAATAAAGAATCTATATTACAGAAGACCAAAGTGAGGTGAGATAAATACTGCCTATCAGTTCAAGTGATCTGGTAGCATGCTTAGGTACTATGCTGAATTGTAAGGACAAAGTCCTGAATATTTTGATGGCTAAAGTGATTTTCCTAATGTTATTTTAAAACTCTCTCATGTGTTGTAGAAATAATCTTAGAATAAGAATAAGCTTCTGGCTACAGGACTAATTTGTTTTCGGTCAACACAAGCAACAAACTTGTTACAGTTGGAAAGAATTTCTTGAATCGCATTACAAAGATAATTTGGCAATGTATATTCTCTGTCTTCTTTAAATTAGCACATCATTACCAAACTGATTGTACTATCTTCAGTGTCTTCACAGTCTTCCTCCACACTTAACTCTTGTTCTTTAGATTTATTTCTTGACTGAGATTGTTAATGAGTATTTCTGGAGAATTCACAGGTCTCCTCATGCTACTGAAAGAATAATGCCAGTAGTGTCAATCTCAGAGACAGGCTGCAAGCTTTTACATCCTTGGTTTCCAAACTATTAAATGCCATGTAAGCAAATTCATGGTGCTTTATTTGGAAATATAAGTAGTACCAGTATTCGTAAAAAGCCTAGAAAACTGAAGCTGTTTAATGGAAAACTACAAGCATCACCATAGAATGAAGCTGTCTGCTCAAACATGGTCTTAACAAACTAATTGACCATGCTATGAGACTTGTGTTTTACTCCTTCCACTGTGATTAGAATAGACCAGTGGACAAAGTAAGGTTCTGAGGCCACTTTATATATTGAACTTTGACTTGCTGACTGAAAGTTGTGGGTTGTTTTATTTTTCTGTACAGCATAAGGTTATATCTCTGCTTAAAACAATTCTGTTTTGTTGTTGTTTTTTTTTTTTTTTTTTTTTTTTGTTTGTTTGTTTGTTTGGTTTGTTTTTTCCTGCAACATATTCATAGCTGTTATGGCAATTTAATCATTGCATGTAACCAAATGGCATGTCATGTCCTCCAGCCACAAGAGATGAAGCTGTTTCTCTCTGTCATATCTGGTCCTTTATTTTTCTTTGTTTTCATTTATTCAGTGGGTACTGACAGGACCAATGAAGAAACCATCTGCCTGTATGGGAATAAGTATTTTTCTGTCCTAGCACAGGCTGTGGATATTATGAAATTTAAGCTAGGCATGTGTTCTTCTTACTCCAGCTTCCCATCAGGTAAATAGGGTATGGCAGATTTTGACTACTTCCTTTCTAAATTTATTTTCTTAACAAGAAACTACCTCCTTTAAGAAAAGAGTAGGAAACAGGGAGTGCACAGTTCCTCTACAGTAAGGATATTTGCTTTATGCAACTACGTGTATATGGCCCATAAATAATAAGGGTAATAAATAAGTGTAATAAATAAGGGTGCAGTAAATGTACATGATAAGCATCTTTGTTGACTTGACATAATGACTCATTTCTTTTCCCCTTACCCTCATCAGCGTGCTTTCACTGGCATGATAAAAACATCTAGCCTTTTCTAGGTAGCTACTAGAAAACTTTGTGAATTTCCTGTACCTTTCTTATATCAGAGTAATAGATCTGTACTGGTATTTTTTAGATCTAAAATTGAGACTATTTCTTTCTACCAAAGCACAGGGGGAGAAAGAAGGGTTTCGGTGTACCTTTACTCTTTCTTTACAATTTTTAAAATTCTACTGTCCTCAGAGATGATCCAAATGTCCATCCATCAACCTTTCTCTAGAGTCAAAATTCTAACCAAATCTTTTTTTCATATATTTCTTTTTTCATCATATTTAAGTCTGAAATTCTGTCTCAGAACTTCTTGGGGCCACAGTGGGATTTCTCATATGGTTTCAGAATACATATAGGGAATATCAGTGGGTCTATATTATGATAAGCACTTCTATCAGCTTAATGCTGTGGGAGTAGCTGCATTAGAAATATGAACGATTGGGTAGGTTGTTCAAATGAACACTGGAGTGCTCTTGAGTACACTAGGTCTCTGAGCTACTTTACTCCACAGCCGAATGTTTAAACACAGAAAAAGTGGAAAAGTGAACATTTAAACTTCATATTCAGCTAGTGGCCCATGCTGGGGAAAAAGCAGACAGTTGTTCTGCTCACTCCTCCTCCCCCTAAACAGAAGTTTATACCTATATTGACAATTACCTATATATTGGGATTCCATGTCAAGATTTTGGTAGCAGGGGGGCTGCAGGGGTGGTCTCTGTGGGCAGAGCCCAGGAACTGCCCCATGTCAGATCAGAGCCAGCTCCAGCCCACTCCAGGGATCTGGGGGGAGCTGCCGCCCAGCCACGGGGGACCCATGCTGGAGTTGTTTGCTCCTGATGGATGGACCCTGTGGTACAAAGCCATGTGGGTGCAGTTCCTGAAGAGCTGCAGCCTGTGGGCAGCCCCCACAGGCTCAGTTCAGGAAGGACGGCATCCCGTGGGAGGGACCCCACATGGAGCAGGGGCAGAGAGTGACCATGAAGGAGCAACGGAGATGAAGCATGAAGGACTGACAGCAGCCCCAATTCTCTGTTCCCCTGTGCCGCTTGGGGGGAGGAGGTGGAAGAACATGGATGGAGGGTGGTTTTATGTTGCTTTTAATTCTCACTGATCTAGTCTGCTAGTGATAGGTAATAAATTACGCTAATGTCCCTTATGCTAAGTCTGTTTTGCCCATGATGATAGTTGTTGAGTGTTCTCCCTGTCCTTATCTCAACCCTTAAGACCCTTTTCATCATATTTTCATCAGATGTTCTTTTGAGGAGTTAAAGTGAGGGAACAGTATGGTGGGGTTTAGCTAGTCATCAGTGTGAAGCCACCACAGCTTAACAGGGTAATTTTTAAATGCTTTTTTTTTCTCTTGTTTAATGAAAAGCATTTAGCATTAGGTCTTCCTGTCACCTAACTGTACCAATTCATAATGGAAGTAGCTGCTCCTTGGCTAGATAGTCTTGCTTCCACAAATCAGTCATTTTTATGGTAAATTTATCTGAAACCTGCACAGGAATGAGACTAATTGCATCACCCAAGTACCAGTTCTCCATTGATTATGAAGGGAGTATGGACAACTAGAGTTGAAAATCACATTACCATAGTACATGTTTGATGGGGAGAATCCCACTATGTACCCACAAGCAATCCCTAAGCTTATCAGACATTACTGGAAAATAATTTTGATTCATGAGCAATGAAATTATCCAGCCAGCACAGTACCATGGCTTAACTGTTCTGACCATCAGTGAAGAAGACAGAAGAGATATTGAGAAAACACTAATTATAAATGACTGTCCTACTGTGTTTTTTTTTTTGTTTGTTTTTTAATTTATTTTAACAAAGCTGTGCTAGACATAAAATATCATATAGCACCCAACACCCAAGCTGCTTTTCCTTTTGTTATATTTCCTTTTAGTTGGCAATGATATTCAAAGAAAAAAATCTATCCTGTTACATAGAGAAAGGATGGCTACTGTGAGCACCACACACTTTGACAGAACAAGCTTTTGGGCTGCTTGTATAGATAGATTTACCTAATGGGAAAAAGAGATCAATATGTAAGTGATCAGAAATACATTTGGTATTTAACTATAGTTTACAGTCATGTAATTACTCATTTACTTCTCCAACCTCTTCCGTTTCTGGAATGAACCTGGTTCACAATCTCAAGAGCTTGCTCACTGCTTGAAGTCATGCCAATAAAATAAAAAAAGCTGTGAACCTGCTTCTTCAGTGGGCCATGCAAAAACTTAATTTGAGCAGAAACTATAAATTTCTGAACAACATACATTCTCTTTGTTGGTGTCAGAGAAGTAGTCATCTTCAAAATACAAAGACTTTTTGTCCACTCAGTGTTCCTATGGTAACTACAATAATTGTTTACCTGGAAAAGCAGTATTGGGGATTTGTAATTTCAGGCTGCATACCAAACATATGACCCTTTTTGGTTACTGATGGGTTTACTTCTTTCTCTCTCTCTCTTTTTTTTTTTTTTTTTTTAATCTCCTTTGATGCTCTACAGGAAGGAGAGAAAGGCTGAAATTATTTTGTGACTATGTCTCTTGTGTCTTTTACAAGTTATCTTTCCCACCTGATGTTTTGCACAGAAAGAACTACAAGGAAGGAGGCAGAGCTGGCTCCAAGTCACCTTCTGTGGTAAGTGGACTGCCAAGCAGCCACGTGCTGATTCTAGTCTGTGTTTCTGCTGGAGCAAGACTGTTTTGTGCTACGTATTTCCCAGTCTTTTGCCAACCTCCTTTGTTCATGGAGGGAACAGGAATCAAACCACTGTGTCAGCGGGAGGAATTAGCTGGCCAAAAATAGCTAGAAACAACACTGCTTCAGCTGAAATTCACCAGTGGAGTGACTAGTATGTATCACTGCAGTAATGTTTTGCCACTTTCATTTGGAGGACAGTTTTGTTCACCTGAAAGTCATCATGTTTTCATTCCGTTATGTTTGTTTCCATGCAGGGTAGTCCTGAGGGTGTCTCTTCAACCAAAGGGTGGTTCTCAACAATGGAAATAAAATTCGTCTATAAAAAACATATTCTGTATCTCTGATATATGTTATATTTGAGCAAATTTTGGGTACTGTGATGAACAAAGTTCCCATGGAAGAACCAGTTTCAGAACCTACATCTCCCCTGCTCTGTTTTCATATGAATCAATTACAATGGCAAAGATCTGATGTCATTATGAATAGTTTTGGTGGCTTTGCAAAATCAAAAATCCTGTCCCCATCATCTCTCTGCTGTTCAGCAGAAGATGCCGGTCTGGAGTGCAGATGTAAACAGTGGTGAGTTCAAAACCACGCAGGAACCTACCAATTGAGTTTCACTCACTCAATACTCTACTCTCACTGCAGAGCAATGATAGCATATCACATGGCAGCATAATTGGAGGTTTCACATTCTTCCAACCTTATTAGAAGCACTCCCCCACTCAGATCTGAACACGCTGAATAGAAATAGGAAAACCAGTTTCAGATTTTGAATGACACAATTTTTTAATATTTATTTATTTATTTATTTATTTATTTTTTAATGGAGAGTCACCTTCATTTCTGCAAATTTCAGTATTGAAGTCTATGTGTACCCCAAACTCTCATTTTAATGTTTCCATTCTGATTGCCTTTAACTAAAATCCTCATACATGAGTTTTAAGTCTATTTTTTCAAGGGCACTGGAATCCTTTAGTGGAAAACAATGATGGGAATTGCCTCTGAGATGGTAGATAGACATAAAATGCATACATATTTAACATAAAGATATGGAAAATAATAGAGAAAAGCAGAAGAAATCACATTTAAAAATTAATTTTACAAAATTGAACATGTTTATAGCAAAATAACTTCATAGAGACCTTGACTAATAGGAATAATAGCTTTATTCATAAAGGTAAAATGTAAGTCAAATTTCCTCAGTTGGAGTTACTGACCCTGAATTAATATGAATCTGAGAGCTCTATTGCTGTGAAAGTTCTACCCATTTTGGCAAATCCTGCCACTTTAGACATGGAATGGAAAGAGCAAAGAAGAAATTAAAGGGAGGACATCTAGAACAATTCCATAGAATAAATTAAAAAATTTGTGTTAGATTTATATTCAGATGTCCTGCAAACTGGTTTAATTCTCCTAAATAATGATTTGTAGGCCAATCTGGGGGCATCTTTTAGTTGTATTTGACACATCCCATTACTCACTGAAATCTCTGTAGATATGTACAAGTTTGTGCTTCTCTTTTCACACTATTCTTGCATGAATCCTTCTCAGAGGTCTGTATTCTGGTCTTACTCTCCCTTGCCCTGTTTTCTAATAATGGACACAAGAGACAGACCAAGAAAGGACAGACACCTCCAATCTGCAAGCATAAGGATACTTACCCAAGGACTGCGTAACACTGAAGTAGTGTCACAGCCAGGCTCAGTCTGGGATTTCTGAGTCTTCCCAGATACTAAGAGCTGGGCCATTTCCTTGCACAGAACTAGAACAGTCTTGGCAGCATTGGGCATTTCAGTTCCTCATTTACACCTACGCACAGCCAAGAGCCAAAAATTACTCATAGATTCCTTAAATGCACACCAGCACAACACAGATATACTTATGAGGAATAGGTACCCCTCAGAATCTGTGAAGAGAAGCAGCCATGCCTCTTTCTTCATCACCCTAAAATAAATGTTTAAGGTAGGTCAGGTGAACTGCACACTACAAAAACCTATTTCCCCATATTTAGTCTAAAGAGAGCATATAGTTTATTTGCAAATCTCTACAAAATAGACATATAAAGCCAGACCATCACTTTCCTTGAGGTTTGAAGGGCAACACCAAATAAGGATTCTGAGAGTAGCACCCTTATTATGCACTGGCCGACTACTATTTTCTTTTACAATGTGTTGTAAAGCATAATTTGCACTTTTAAACTCTCCTTTTGCATTGTAGACTTGCCATTCATACACTTTCCTGGGAACCAATAATAATTATCTTGATTTTAATTATATCAGGAACTATAAGCATGCTAGACTGATAGATTCCCACCTTGCTCCATCTTCACCTCCTTTTCTAGTAGGGAGTAAATAGTGTTGTTTTGATTAGGTTTTACATATATAAATAAAATCATATTCTTATTATGCTTATGCTTATGCCTATATTACAGACAACTTTGTAAAAAAGCAGCATCTGGATCATTTTCATGATCTCACCTTCTTGTCCACACTCTGTCTTTGTGCTACCAGTGTCCCACAGGTTTATTAATTTTAGAACTGAAGAGAATTCAAATTAGTAGTCCTTCAGCTTCATTG
This sequence comes from Aythya fuligula, assembly GCF_009819795.1. Classification (NCBI taxonomy): domain Eukaryota; kingdom Metazoa; phylum Chordata; class Aves; order Anseriformes; family Anatidae; genus Aythya; species Aythya fuligula. The sequence continues at coordinate 198,006,069 of NC_045559.1, forward strand.
CTTTTAGTCTTAGAGTGGTGGAATGGTTAGAATGCTCTTTGAAGATACTGATCATACCTGGAGACTTCATACTTTTTTTTACCTCTGTGATTTTCTGTATGGATCAACTCCTCAGAGTGGAGTTTCAGAGCATGTGCAGATTTGCCTAATGTGTTAGTGTCCATAGATGCTACTGTTGCAGAAATAATGAACGTTGCTAGTAGTGGGCTCAGAAAATGTAGTCATTATATCTCTTCATCCAGGTACTGATATGCTTATTTTTTACTGATGACGTTACAAAGTGGCACAGGAAGCTTTCGTTTTATTTATTTTTAAAATAGTATCAGAATAAGAGGAAAAAAATTCCTGGTAGGGAAAAAATAATCTACCATCAGTTGAAAAGGCAGTGACTACTTTTATGGGTTCTGCAAGATAGATGATAATGAAGGGAGAGGAGGATGGGAAGGAAGAGAGCAAAGGTAAAGAGCCTTATATATTTGTATTTATAGGGAACCCGTTTAAAATGTCAGTGTGAAGCATTAAGAATATAAGTGCCATGGCCACCCCCATCCATTCTGTTTGCCTCTTTTAATCCTTGATCCAGCTGCTCCAAACATCTGGCACAGTGAACTCTGGGCTCTGACTCACGGGGAGTCCTTGGGGATATGTGTGTGGGAGCTGCTTTGCATCCAGTGTCGCTGCATCCATGTGAATCTGTGTGTTCTGCTTGTGTGGGGATCCTCTCCCTCACCTGCTGCAGCCACCCACCATCATCCCAGCCAGCTGGGTGTCTCCATTACCAATGAGAGGTGGCTGCTTTCTGAATCCTTCATCACACACACGGTCTCTGTGAGACCAAGAACTGCTGTGACAGCCCAGCTGAGCAACAGCATCTCCCCTTTCTGCAGATCCCTAACACTGCTTCTTTCCAGGAATGTTGTGCACTGGAATTACACTTTACTCCCCTTCCCCTTCTACAGACCCATCCTTATCCTCCTTTTTCTGATCTGTGCCTTCTCTGTAGATATCTGCCCCTTCTCTATAGGTATCTGGCCCGTATTTTAATCTGTCTCCAGCCTGAAATTGCTGGGTTTCCATTAATTTCACAGCTCATACTCTTTTGGGTGGGAAGATGATGTCTGAGAACAGCATGGGTGTGGGGATGAGGAATAAGGATGCTCCTTCTTCATCACCTGACCAGGGTACTAGCAGTAGTGGGAAGCCCTTGTAACTACTGAGCTCTCCCCTCTCATATAATCTACCCCCATACCTTCAAGAGGCAACCCCCCAAAGTCCCTTGGAGCAGAGTAGGGGAAACAAATGGCTGGAGCCACATGCACACATGCTCACAGTGCCCTCTGCTTTAAGGGGTGGCTGCTGCAATGGTGTCAGTGGCAACAGAAGCCAGGAAAGCTGAGGGAAAATATGAAGCAGGTGCTGGCTGATGGGCTTCCAGCCAGTTCTAGGCTGGGACTGAAGGAGGATGTGAAGGAGAAAGAGGCCAGGCACTGCACCTGGCAAGCCCAAATGGCATTCCTATCCTTCACCCCTTGGGATGAAAGGGGTGGTCAAACTGGGAATCTGGTGTTAGAGAGACAGCAGTAAAAGGATCACAGGATTAGGAGCATAGATGGAGCCATAGCAAGACAATCCCTCTTCCCCTGCTCCCCAACAACTTTATCAAAGCTACCCCAGCTGGGCAGAGGTGCAGCTTGAATGTGTCAGTGCATCAGTGCAGTCATTCTGTGGGAGCCATGACAAGTAGCAGCCAGGATTTAGGTCATTCAGTATTCATTTAAAAAATAAATAAATAAATAAATAATATATAATATTTTAAGCAGCAACCCAAAGAGGGGGGAACCAGCAGAGAGTGCCAAACTGTGGTGCAGCGGCAGAGAATGGCTGTTAATTCTTGAAAATGGATGCACGAGCTAATCCTCCCCTGCAAATACAGCCTAATAAATGGTTGGACCCAGCAGCCTTTTAAATGCCAGATCAGCTCTTACTTAAATGGCATTTGCTTTTTTATTTATTTATTTTACATTTATTTATTTATTTACTAAGAATATCTTTGAATTAAGAGATGATCTCCGTCCGGCGTTGTGTTGCGATGGTTTGTTGCCGTTTGCCACTGCCGCTGCGAGAGTGCTGGGAGGTGATGAGTTTGTTGCGGCTCAGGCCATCTAGGACCCCTCACGCACTCACACCCCTACCCACACCTCCAAAATCCCTCCAGAACCATCTTGCCCGACCCTGTGCTGTGGGTCCCTGCTCGCTCCGGGCAGTGTGCTGCAGCCGGTGGGAGAGGAGCAGGACAGCTGAGTGTGAATGAGAGCAGGACCGGGGTGTGTAGGGCTAAGACGTGAGGAGGAGGAGGAGAGAGGGAGGGAGAAAGCCTTGGGAGTATGCAGGGATGCTGGAAAGGAAAGTAAAGCCTCAGCCGGCTCCGGGAGGGAAGGGCTAACCGAGGAAAGGTGCATGTGTGGGAAGCTCGTAGTTAGCAGGACAGGGAGGTGCTGAGGGTTTTTTTGGGGGGAGGTGGGGAAGCTGAAGAGATGGAGGGCGCAGAGCTCGGGGGCAGAAGATAGGCGACGAGGAATTCCACCCTTGGGGCTGCAGGAACGGTTCCAGGGGTGCTGGCTGTGGAGGCGGGGGGCTGTCAGTGAACGGCAGCGCCCAGGGGTCCAGGGAGCCCGGGGGGAACTCCGGGAGGGGGGAAAAGGAGATGAACAAGAAGGGTGCAAATGACTCTTGCCGTGGGGACAAACGAAGGCAGCCCGGAAGGGTGGGGAGATAGCAGGGGGGCACGTCCCTCCGGCAGGGCTGGCAGCCCCGGCTGCCCTTGGCCGGTGCACTGCTCCTCTTCTCGCCGTGCCTGGTGCTGTCGTCTTGCAGCCAAGACAAGGAAGGGAGAGGGCAGCTTGCCCTTCCAGTGGCAGGTAGCCCTTCCTTTGTGCTTGGTAGCCCTGGACGTGGGTGGATGTGGAGGGGGTCGCTGCTCTCGCACCCCCTCTCTCCCCTTGCCAAGGAGCAGCAGGCAGAACCCAGGACTGGCAGGCTGCTCGCTTTCCTAGAGGGATCTGTGCCACTTGGTGGCACTAAAAAGTTGCTCTGGCGCCCGGCTCTCTCCCTGCGAGCCCCCCTTCTGCCCCCCCCCAGCCCCGCAGGTGCAGGAGCCACCGTGCAGCGCGGTCCCCGAGGGGAGGCGAAACTTTGGCGGAGTGAATTCCCTAAAACCCCGCCGAGACTGAAGGGGTGAGCTCTTCCTCTCGACTCGGTTTAAAACAGACTCTCCCGAAGAAGGTCTTTTTTTTTTTTTTTTTTTTTTTTTTTTTTTTTTTTTTTCGGTCATGGTGTTCGGAGCCGAACGCCTGACAGGAAAGGAGGGGTGCGGCAGGGAGGTGTCCATAAAGGTGGGGGGACTTTCAACCTTCCGAGCACCTGGAGAGATCTCCCTGCGGGGCAAAAAGCAGGATTAACCCCTTATAAATGCAGAGAGGTTGCTGCCGTCTAGAAGTGAGGAGGGGCTGAGGTGTTTAAGCCGGTGGGTCAGCCGCAGCAAGTATTTCGGCTGACCAAGGCTGTGGTGGCAGGGAGCAAAGCCCCATCTGTTGTTTCATTGTTTGTTTGTTTATTCCTCCTCCTCACGCCTCTCGCTCCCCCTCCTCCCCGCTTAAATCCAGGGACCATTCACGCCTCTTGCAAATGAGACTTGGGCGATGCTGAGCGAGCAGCGTGTTGCATGGCGTGTGTGTGTGTGCATGCATGCGCGGGGGAAGGATTCTCGGTGCTCAGCGTTTGCCTGTGATCAGAAGAAAACAGGATGTGCCCATAGCTGGAGGAGTGACAATGCTAGCCGAGTGGGGCTCACCTGCTGGTGATCTTTGCAGAGGCATTTGAGGATTATTCAGCTCCAGAAGGTCTGTTGCGAGGAATGCTATCTCTGCCGTGGCTGAAAATAGGAGGTGCCTACCTCTACCCGTCTTGATTGCTGCTACCGAAAGGACTGCTTTGACGCCACCGTAGGAAGGAACGATTGCTCCCACAGACAAGGTAATCCTGCGGGGTGGGAGAAGGGATTTGTGAACCCCCGGTTGCGGACAGAAACCCTGTGGATGCAGGAGGAACTCTTTCCCCTCCCTCCCTCCTTCCTGCTATTGCTCCGTGCCCTGGTTGCCGGAGGACAAGCAAGGCTATTGAGGGGCAGGCAAAGCAGCCTATGGGGCACACCTTCAGAGGCTGCTGAGGTACCTGGAGGTTGGGGCACTGGAGGGCAGTGGGCACTGACCCCTCCCGAGGAGTGGGGTGTATGTGGGGCAGAAGGTAATTGGGGTGCTGCAATACCTGGGCTTGGTGATGCGTGTGATATATCCCTTCCATTCACCGCTGGGGATTTGCCTTGCCAGAAAGGGAGAATGAAAATGGGATGTATTTGTTTTTTTTCGGAGACAGCCAGGCTGAGCCCATCCGTGGACTTTTCTGTGTGACCTTGGGACAAATCACTTTGGCTCTGCTTGGCAACTCCCATCTGATCCTTATTTAATAATGGGAGCTAATGCCTCTACGTGCAAAAATGATACATTACGAACCGAGTGTGACACCACTGGGGAGACAGAGACCTAAGAACCGGTGTGCATGCACACATATACGTGTGCATGCCCAGCCACACAGTTGTAGCAGCACAGGTAGCTATTCCGGGAGTTAACCTTGTCCAATAGTTTCCTCTCCGACCCAGCTCTGAGCACCCAATGCATTTATAACAAAAAGTGGTTCTGCAAAACAACAGTGACCACCGTGGCATTTTTTAACCACTGGTTGATTTTCAGATTATTTTTTAACCCCTTCCCCAAAAAAACCTCCGATGAGGTGAGCGCTGGTGCTGGTGCTGCTCAGCACCATGGACAGAGCCGGGGCCGGCGCCCGCCCCGCCAGGTGCCCGCAGCAGCGCTGCGCCGCACCGCGGGGCTCCTTTGCTCCCCTCGTGCTCCTGCCATTCGACCTCTCCCCCTCTCGACAAGGGCTTTCTGGTAGGTAGGGGTGGCTGGGACCTGGGGAGCGACCGAGCGTTTTTTTTCTGCTAGTCCTGAGGACAAAGCAGGAGGACCAGCTCTAAAGCACAGTGTCAGAGGACTGTTTTGAAATTACATCACTTTAAGCAACCCTGAAATGAGAAAGTGTATAATGGAGTTAAATGCTGAGTTCTTTTCATTCTCTATATCTTTATTATTATTATTATCACAGTATTCCTAAACATCTCTATCACACACTAACATTCTGCGCATTTTCAAAGACTTTAACTACATGATAATATATGTGCTATATGATCAGGGACGCCAGCATTAATCGCTATTTCAACTGATCAGAGAATATTTATGGTGTCTCTATATAGGTTCTTTGTTGTTTTATTTGCCAGCCAATGTATCATCTTTTTGTTTGTTTTATATTGTGGTAGTACTGGAATGCCACTCCAATGCTACTCTTGTTGTGACTTGCTAGAAGATAGATGTTCTTATGATGTTTTTTTTGTTTGTTTGTTTGTTTGTTTGGTGGTGGTGGTGGTGGCATTTTTTTTTCTTTTTTGGAATTGTTATTGCTTTTCCTTGATCACTTCCTCCAGATCATACAGTTTTGCTAATTATTAAAATGTCTCGGATTACAGCTGAAATCACACCAGAGCTATTAGTTTCTGCATCATGTGGTATAGCAGTAATAAGTAGTATATTCAGCAGAACTGCAAGTTTTACTGTGATGTTAAGCACCTACACAATAGAAAAAAAAAATATTTCATTAACCAGAAAGTGTGTGTGCGTGTGAGAATATAGGGAAGAACTTCCTCTGATTGCCAAGGATCTTGCTGATAATTATAGCCTTCTATGTTTATTATCTATGAAGGCATGCATGAGATCTGCCTACTAGTCTGTTATTTTCTGTGGCTGCTCTGACCAAATGGTTAGAAATCTTCTGTGCTGCTTAGTTTTCTTCTATATCTAAGTCAAATTGCAGAAAACTGTTTCATAGTCTCTCCTGTTGTATAAGGCTGTTTCTTTTGTCAAAGAGCTTGATCCAAAACCTGCTGTAATTCATGGAGCTGAATTTTTTTATTATTTTATTATTAATTTTTTTTAGTGAATGGAAAAGTTGAGTGGCAGTAGCAGTCTCAAAACATATTAGTGTGTTCATATTCATGTTTTGCAACTAAAGAGTGCATCAGGTTTTGTGTGAACAAATAGAATTACCTCTGAGGAGTGAGTGTGTGGGACCTTCTGGAATTTGAACCTTTTTATAACATTGGGAATAAGGTAGCCAGAATAGTTTGAACCCAATGCTTAGTGTTTGCAAAGCCAATTGTCATAAGAATTGATCAAAAGCTTAGCATCCTAAATGTGCACTGTTTGCTCCCATTGTTCCCTGTTGATAAGAGCTGAGAGGTCTTTCTACTTATATAATCACTTTTCTAAGGTTGTTCCATCTTCTGTCTCCCAAAGATCTTCACTGCAAGAAAAGTATCAGGGCTGACTTTGGACCAGTAATTCAGTTGCTGCCTGCTTGTCTTCTATGATGATGGAACCTGGTTTAGTTCCTTGGGACATATTGATTTTATTCATATCTATGCCTATATTGATATTTATTATCTCACATCTGATAGCACAGAATTAATTGCATTGCGTGCTGTAAATAAATGCCTAGAAAGGCTTTCATTGGCAGGTACATGGTTGTAGGCTATATATACATAGATTATAAGTAAATTTGTCACTGAAAATCAATGGATTTTGGGGCCATCTTTTTTTTTTGTGATTTTTCTGATTGGGGAAATCCTTTAAGGAGATGCTAAACTTATGTATTTTTTAACAGATGATAAATCATCAGCATTCTTCATGTGTTTAGCATGCAGCATATTTCCAAGTGCTTTCCTGGATCAGGCCCTGGGTTCTCATTTCATCACAGCACTGTTCTGTGGTCCAATAATCTTGAATTTTATTTTCATTATTTAAATCTGCCTGAAGATTTAGAGACTATAAACTACAAGTTATAAGCTTACAAAAATATAACCAATAAGAAGTCTGAAAGAAAATATTTCTCTTTTGCTCCTTTTTTTTTTTTTTTTTTTTCCTGATAAAAAATACCTGAAATCAAAACCTCCCTTTGCCGAGTTTCATTTTACCTGTAGAAACCACACAGCCAAAAGAATTCACTGTAAAAAAAGACAGGTCCTTCACTCTGGGGTCACTAGTGGGCGCTGCTATAATAGTGTAAGTCACAGGAAAGGGTTTAAACAGTTACACCTGCTGTAGTAGAAGACCTTATGAAAAGTCAGATGTGCCCCATGTATAAATTCTCAGCCACAAACATAGTGGAAATTAGCCCTCTGTGAACTGCTGTGGGATTTTTTATCACGTTTTAATTAACACAGTTGGATATTAGAGCTCTTTCTGTTTGTTTTGGTCTATACAGACAGTAATTATAGATGGACTTGTGTTTGAGGATGAAATAAAGCATTTTAAGAAATAGATGATCTTTCATGGAATATTACAGATCCTCATTTTCTGCTCAGTTAAACCTCAACATGAAGTAGCTGGAAGTCTGCTCTAAAGGAACAGCTGAGAATTTCTCCTGACAGAGATTGGCATAAAGTTTTTCCTGCCAGGGAGAACAAAGGTTAGAGAAATGTGTTGAATGCTTCATCATATCTGTGTCTTCAGTCACCTGAGTAGCCCTTAAGTTTTCAACTAGAGCAAGAGTACACAAAGACCAGATAGGCAGAATTATATTTTCACCTTAACATTTCCGCAGTTGTTCCAAGTGTGAAGCTAGTGCAGCAAAGGACTGAGACTCAAGTGCATGTCAGCTATTGTTGTGACTTCAAGATTAGTTTATAGCTAGATTCATATCTGAAATGTGATAGGAACCTTGATACACCAGTAATTAAGTGCCTGATTCAATTTTGTCCATCTTTCAGTAAAATAGTAGTAACTCCCTTGATGCTAAACAGTGTGAAAAATAAATTTGACCCTAAATGCTGTGCATCTTGATTTGCTTGTCCATCAATGAAAACAAGTAAATGCAGGTAAATCATTAATTTGGAAACAATTTCTACTACTTTATGCATATGTTCAAGAGTTCTCTGTCTATGATGCTGTTGATATCACTGTTCTCAATCTGAAGTCTATAGCATGTGAAACTCCCTGTAAGGTTTAAGGAAACTCCTTTTAACTCCCTCCCATTTAACACAGGAATTATATTTAAGCTTCTGAAATTTTTACTTCATTTTGTTCTGGTAATCATACTGCTTGTAAAAATAAACTTCCAGTAGGAGGAAAGAATGGAATCAAAATGTGGAATGACTTGTATGTGATTCTCTGGGAATAAGATAGCAGTACATTTGAACAGATAGATCCCTTGGCCACCCTCTTTTCAGGGAGGAATGGAGTTCTCCAGGAAATGTAATTTGTGTGCTTAGTCTATCAACTCACTGCTCAGCCATCTTTTGTCCTAGAATGCAATACGTTACCTAACTACCCCTATGGCACCTCTGGCATATCCAGTGATATCTAGGGAAGAATGACAGGCAATGGGCACAAACTGAAATACAGGAAATTCTGTTTAAATATAACAGGAAAACAAACAAAACAAACCAAACCAACCAACCAAACAAACAAAAACCCCTCATTATTTTCAGTGTGCTCAGACACTGGCTGCCCAGAAAAACTGTGGAGTCTCCAACCTTGGAGGTATTCAAAACCTGAATGGACATGATTCTGATTTACCTGCTTTAGCTGAACTTGCTTTCATGAGGTTAGATGGACCAGATGACCTCCAGAGGTTCCTTCCCACCTCAGCCATTCCATGATTTTTAGGATTATAAGAGCAGGAGTAAGACCACAGAACCAGATCTCTGTTATACAAATGCAAATCCATAGTAATTTTGTAGGCTCACTTAACCATGTCTGTATCAATTTCAGGTTGCTTCACCGTATCATGAAAGCCCACTGAAGACATTGACTTCAGATACTTTTGAGTCCTAAGCCTAATACTACATAACATAAGTAGTTTGCTTGGTGCAATTAGTAACAACATTGAAAATCTCAAGTAAATTGAATTTCAATGTAGTACAGCAGGGTATGAGAAGACAGTTCATTAATTCTGGAACAACTCCAGTCAGTATCTGGCCCCTTCTTTTCCCTTGGATGCCATGGAGTGGAAGGATGTGACTGCTTTTAAGATGGTCTTGGGCCCTAGGAACACCTTAGCCCTGATATCTGCTGTTATTTTTGAACTAGAATTATAAAGGATACCTTCAGCTTTACTTCATTCTTTATCCTGTAGTTTTATACTGATAGATACAACAGTGGACAGAGAAGAGCAAACAGTTGTTCATTGGAGTGAAGCTGATAAAAATGTCCCTGCCCTCTCTTTCCCATATACCCTATATAGAAATTGTTTAACCGAAAAATGTAAGTCCAAGAACAGTATCAGTAAACCTGACCAGAATCCTCGGAATGTGTGCTGTAGAATTAAAATGGTGGATAAAGACTGGATTCTTTTTGAGTCATAAGCTCACTCCACCCCACCCAGTCTCTCTCTATTTGTGCATATGCAGCTGCATAGGCAGCTAGGTTATAAAAATACATCAAATTGTATATCCAGTTACAGTCTGAGGCAAGGCTAGCATTTGATCTCAATATAGTTGTGCTCTGTACATGTAGCTTTAATTTGAAGAGCTCAGAAAATTAAGCATCCATGTTTTAAATAGCAGAGTACTATGTCTGTTAAAATGCTAATAAGTTAATAAATATTTAAAATATTTTAATAAAGTGATAAAACATTAAATTACTTGGAAGTATAGGAATTTAATAGCTATGATATCGTACAAAGACATGCCCTGTCATTCATCTTTCAGACTGTTTACAAATTATGCAGTGTCGTCTTCAGAGCCACAGAACAAACAACTAGAATACATAAGCGGTAGTTATATTCTGTAATTAGAGAGTAATTAACCTGAATTGAACTGTTGTTATTCAACAGTGGCAAGGGGTTACAGTATTGATAAGCCAGCTCCTCACAAACAAACAAATAAAAAAACCTGTTGAAGCATTCTACAGTTGTCTTAACCCAATTTCATTATTATCACTTTTTTATTTCTAGAAATAAATACTACATGAACTTATTAATATTGCAATTGATATTACAAGACCATTTCTATGAAATGTTTTTAAAGATTGGATTTCATTTGGGAATACTCACTGAAACTATTGCATGATCTCCTCTGTGTAAATACTTTAAAATCTATAGATGTCAAGGTACAATAACAACTAAACAAGGCTAACCTCAAGCAGGAAAATGTTTTTAGATTTCACTCTCTCATCTGTAGAATCAGGAAGATTGTAATTGTGGTACTGTATTGAATGATCTAGCTGCAAGTGGTAAATTCAAGATTAAACTCCTGCCAGATTTTGAACCTTGGAAGCAGCAGCAGCAGATTTCCCATGGCAAAGGGTTTCTTTCATTTTGCAACATCTGAGCACTGTTAGAGTTATGTTAATGGATTATAAATGACTAGTGGATCTGTGGATCTGAAATGTATCAAAACTCCTATATTCTTTTTTATTACATTAGAAAGATTTATGTGAGTAAAACTGAGATCAGGCTTTGCCCCAGGATTCTGCAGCTTTTTTTTTTTTTTTTTTTTTTTTTTTTTTTTTTTTTTTTCAATAATGAGACTGGGCATGCAGTTCACTAACTAGCTCAGCATCTTCCAAGATTTAAGAGTGTGCTCAACTTTCTGTACTGTCAATAGATCCACTGGTAGGAGTAGAGCAACAGACAATACTTTAATGTGGTCTGTGATCAAGACCTGATCAAACTATTGTTTAAGCATTATATTTAAAATGAGAAGCAGATTATTGTAAATCCACTGTTAGGTACAGAACATTTTCAAGTATGTTTTCAAGTTCCATTAACCACATTTTTTTGCTGATTTAAAATCAGTTAAAAAGATTTCACGCTGATTTGCTGTTTTAGAATTGTAAAGAATCTGTTGTTCCTCTGCTGAAACATTCACTGCTGAAATGAACAAAAATATTAATGAAGACATCAGTTTTCTTAATCTTAACTTATTTTAAAAGATCATTGGTTTCATGTTGAGGGTGACAAACAACAACAACAACTACAAAAAAACACATTTTCAGTTTGGAAGAGACATATTCTTCTTTTCTTAACATATTTCAAGAAAGGCTTTATTTAACAGTAGAAGTTTCCTAGTGCTGTAGTTGATAACATGGCCCAAGGTACATTAGTGTGTTGTATGCATTTGTGAGATAAAAAACACCTGTAAATAAGAGGGCTGCTTTCAAAGACACACATTAGATGTGGTAGCATCTTTCTTTGGAATGTAATACTTGTCTGCCTTTTGTGCTTGTGAAAATGTTTCACAAAAGAGTTTTTAAACAAGAGTGTCAAAGAGAGAGACACTGATTTATAACAGCACAAGTACAAGCATAAGACTGTGAAACACTGAAGCATAACAAAGTTTTCCAACTTGAAAATGGTGGAAAGAAATGTATTACAGTCATTGACAACAGTAGGAATAAGTACAACTTCAGAACAGATTACAAAGCTGACTTTATTGCTAATTTTAAAACTCTTTCTCTTATTCATTTTTGAAGGTTATGAGGATTATGATCACGTGCGCAGCTCCGCATAGCTGTCTACCTGGAGATGATGGCGACTCCTTAGAGAATACATACAAACTCCTGGTTAATCATCAGCATTCTGCTCCTTTTATCTAAAAGATTTAACTGCTTTTCACCAGCTCTCCATTTTTTTTTTTGTTGCACCATGTTGTCTCTACCAGCCTAAACCATTTCCTAAAATGATCCTTTTGCTGTTCCTTGCAATCCTGTTATTGAAGGAAGATGTCTGTGGGAACGTTGGGCTTTTGGTTTCTGCACAGGCCAATGAAAGAAGGGTAGTAGCACACATGCCTGGTGATATTATCATTGGAGCTCTGTTCTCTGTCCACCATCAACCAACAGTTGACAAGGTTCATGAAAGGAAATGTGGAGAGGTAAGAGAGCAGTATGGCATTCAGAGAGTGGAGGCAATGCTACATACCCTTGACAGAATTAATTTGGACCCCACACTGTTGCCAAATATCACGCTAGGATGTGAAATAAGGGACTCTTGTTGGCATTCTGCTGTGGCTCTGGAGCAGAGCATTGAGTTTATAAGGGACTCTCTTATTTCATCAGAAGAAGAGGAAGGGATGGTGCGATGTGTGGATGGATCTTCATCATCTTTCCGCTCCAAGAAACCTATTGTTGGTGTCATTGGCCCTGGCTCTAGCTCAGTTGCTATCCAGGTACAGAACTTGTTGCAGCTTTTCAATATACCTCAGATTGCTTATTCTGCTACAAGCATGGACCTAAGTGACAAAACTCTGTTCAAGTATTTTATGAGAGTTGTGCCATCTGATGCACAGCAAGCACGGGCTATGGTGGACATTGTCAAGCGCTATAACTGGACCTATGTTTCTGCTGTACATACTGAAGGTAAGAGGTGGTTGTTATTATTATTGTTTATTATTATTATTATTATTATTATTATTATTATTATTATTATTATTATGTACAAATGCCTTTGAACTACTTTGATGTGATCAAATATCTAGATGTTGATAATTTGATTATTTATTTATTTATTTTTTTCCCCAGGCAGTTGTCAACTGCATAGACTTTTATTTCAGTTAATAGTGATTTCACATTCCTGAGGGTGAAGTAGCATCCTGTTGATTAACCACTGAAAACAGTTTGAAACACAGGACTGTGTGGTCTACAAAGCCACTTGTTATTAAACATGTTTACTCTGGAGTTTTGTAAGTGACCTTAACTTAATGTAGTTGGCATTTATTTATTTTTATTAATCTACATTAATTATCTATTATCTATTTTTATTAATCTATATTAATCAGTATATTTATGTGGAATGATCATTTTAAGTACATTGGTATCAATGTGTAATAAGAAAGTATCTGGTTTTTTTAGTACAGAAGAGAGATAAATCACCATTTGAAACTGTAGCTGAACCGGAATATTTCCTGTAGTATCTGAGCCACAGAAGCACAAATAACAGAAGACCTGAGGTTCTGGCTAATATCTGAATGCAAGTTGTCCTGGCTTTTTGAGATCAACACTATTTCTGTCCTTTTTATAGTACCCCATGGAGTATTGCAGCCACTTAGCCACTTCTTGCTCTGCATCTGGTCATTGGTTTTGGAAGCGAGCAAGGGAAGTCTCCTTGCATCTTCTTCACACACCATCAGGAGTCCAGAAAATCAGAACTATGTGCTATATTGCTTCCCTCTTTTTATTTATTTGAGATAGAGCTTAAGCTTTTTGCCTAATGCTCAGAAGAGTATGATTAAAGGGAGAAGAAATGGAAAAGATTGCCTGAATTCATTATCCCTTGTATTGACAGACTTGAGTGGTTTCATCTTTCTCTAAGTGACTAGAATTTCATACTGCCTTAAGAGCAAATTTTACCAGTCCCTCTCTAATGGCACCACAATGTAATGCGTTTTCTGGAATTACATTCTGTGATGAATTTTAGGATCTCACCTCTGCTCAAACAGATGAACCTGAAATGGAAGGCGCAGAATATGATCTGGAGAATGTAAAATGTTATTAAGAGATTGAGTAGTGGTGACAGCATTGCTGAACAGCAGCAGATGCTGCTGGCTTTATTACAACCAATAGAAAGCAGATTGTCCTTCCCACACACAAAGTATGCTTCTCTGGCAGACTTCATGTTCAAAGGCCTTTTTGGGGTGATGTTGGTCTGATACAAGTATTTAGGGATCATTTTCCTCCTAAAATATGTGTGTATATATACATAATATATATATATTATAATATATATATATATATTATATATATATATATATATATAATACAGGTTAAAATTTAGATGCAGGTTGTTGTACCCATCCTTCCATCATGATAAGACTGGTAAACAACTTCAGTCTGTTTTCTGTGAGGATGCATGAATATATTAGCAGTTTAATATAATAATGTACAAATCACCATACACCATATCATGTAATGAAACTACTCTGTGCCAGCTGATGCCTTTGGCATGGTTTAGTGTGCAGCCTTCATTGCACAAATGTGTTTGAATAACATCATGGTCAAAAACGTTGCCAGTGATGTGCTGCATTAGTTTAAGTTTGTGTATTCCGAGGACTTTTGATGACTCATCTAATTTTTGTTATGAACAACTTTTACACTTCTGCTATTGAGCAGGGATGCTTATGTATTCAGTTTGGGAACTGTCAAGCTTACATTGAGGTCTGAGTGCACAGAGTGAGAATACTTTTGCAGCTTCACATGGACACTACTTGGAGCAGATGGTAACATATGGCATGTTAATCTCATGGCAGAGGAACTTCGCACTGTGCGTTGGAAAGAAGTGAATAAGGACGCAAGAATAAAAGCTGGAGATATGCTATAAGACAAAAGTAATAAATGCCAGGGGAGCTGGATGTGAATAAAAACAGGTGAATGATATATTTCATCAGTAAGATGTGCCTACTTCTGTCTATATTGATGTGGACAAGATAGGTGGTACCATTAAGTTAATACCTGAGGTCTCATACCATTTATACCATATTTACAAGAGTATAATTCTGGACTTCAGTGAATGAATATTAAACTCAGATTCTGTGAACCTTATGATCTATTTGCATTGTCTGGTCGTGATGATGAATATGTTCTCCAGTCAAATAACATCATACAAATGTTTTCTAATTGTAGAACAGATGGTATTTATAATGGGATAGACAAATACAAACTGAACAAGGTATTTATCTGAAACTTGGTGATGTCTGATGTTCTGGACACTTTCCAAACATTATGACAGATGTTGTCCCTTACAGAAATAGAAAGATTAAATCAAAACAAAACAAAACAAAACAAAAAAAACATTAAAACCACCACCAACAAGAAGGGGATCCTTTTTAGCCCATTTATCTGCTGTCAACACCTGGAGAGACTTGGGCCCGTGTCTGAATTTTGTGTGGTTATGGTTGGCATACAGATGTGCCATGCAACCTGAGCACTTTGGAGCTTTGTCACAGACTTTTCTTGCTTAACCATTTAGCACCACAACTAAGTGGAAATTGTTGCAGAAACTGGGGAAAATCTGGGTGTCTGCCACAAGGCACAAGGGACTTTTTGTCCTCATGTCACATGTGAAAACATTCTCTGGTCTTTCCCATAGATCAGAGAAACATGTATACAATTTTATCTTCTCCCATCTTTGAGGTGTGAAGACCTAATTGAAAGCCCATTTGAAGTCAATATGCTCTGTTTGACTAGAGTAACATTTGGATCATGACTTCCTAGTAAGAAACAAGGTCAGTCCCTGCAAGTCAGAGCATAAAATTTGCCTGGAGGTGAATGAATAATAATTTTAAAAGATATTTTTCATTTTCATTTCAAACTATTTGTTTTGCCTCTCTGAATGGAGTGAAGAGGTAACATATGCTAGAAAAACACAACCACACAAAAGTACAATTGAAACACAATAGAACAAATTTATTGGGGGCGGCAAGGGATAAATTTCACTCCAGTATGTAAAAAGTGTGATTTACTTTTGAACACAGCCTTAAGAAATAAGCCAGTCTGTTAACATTTTCTTTAGAGAGGTAGCAGGTCAGCACAGGATCAAACTCCTCCTCAAAGTGCTTTCTTTTTAATAATGCTTTCCTCCATTTAAATTTATCATAAATGCATATAAAGAGGTGATTCACCTTCATTTTGTTAGGACATACCCTGGCAAGTGTAACAGAAACATGACTTTATTTTCCTGCAGATAAGTTTTATTTCACACATTTCCTTTCATATTTGTTTAGTTGTGCTTGGTTACAAGACTATTTTTGCCTATATCTCTCTTGCTACCGAATAAAGAACAAAATGAAAATTAGTCATAGTCTGTGAGAATAGAATGAAGAAATGAATGAAAGAACTGCAACGAGTTGACCTTAAACTTTCTGCTTGGAATAAATTGTTCTTATATGATGTGGAAATTTTCCTTCAGAATCTAGATATTTTTTCCTTTCTATTCAAACTATATAATGTTCAGAGACTTTGCTTTTCACACAATATTATGATTGAAAAATTAGATTAATTAGATTTTAATAATTGGTGATGTTATTTATGCCTTATATGCCTATATTTATGCCTACATATAAAAACACATAGAAAAGATGTACCAAAAATCATTGTTACTCCATGCAAAAAAAAATTCAAATTAAATGAAAATTTATTTCTGAAAATCTGTTTCTGAAAGTGGAAGAATCTCTAGTCTAAAGACTGGAGAATGTTTTACTGTGGCAATATTTCATTGCTGTCCTTGGGCAAAAAAAAAAAATGTTTTATTTTTATTTTTGAAAATAATTTTATTTTCTGTTGTTTGCTACTTTGACACTGTTTGAAACATAAGTGTTGAGGTCAGGTTGATCACAATTTGATATGCTCACACTCATATTAATCTTGTAGCAAAAATAAAAAAATACATTTAATTACTTGAAAGAAAATACAGGAAATCAAAAATACAGTTCCAGTCATATTCTGTTGAGGTATTTACTTGCTTTTGATTGAATATCATCATTTATAATAATGTTGCTTTTTGTTGCTCAATTTCACTTATTTCTCCTAGTATCAAAATTGTGAAAATTGAACAAATGCTATTAATCAGCATGAAGTATTGAGATAAAAAACTCAAAGTTAAAAAAAGTTAGTAAAAAGTTAATTTTTTTTTTTTTTTTTTTTTTCTACAGTGATTGACTAACCTGAAAGTACTTTAATATTGGAGGCAGTCTGTCAGACGTACCCATGGTGAAATATATCAATAGAAAAATACAAAATGAGTGCTATACTATGGAATGTGGCAGGGATTAAGATTGTGAGGAGAAATATCATGAGAGAGAAAAGGGAAGGTGGTCAAAGAGGTGTATTATGGAGTTAAAAAATATCACTTTGAAAGGAATGGTATAGGGTGGATGTAGTTAAACCAGGATATTTGGATCAGCAAAATGTCACATTATTTCTTTTGTTTAGGCACTCAGTGTTTTAATGTCACTATTTCATAGAATAGAATCACAGAACAGTTTGGGTTGGAAGGAAACTTAAGATCATCTAGTTCCAACCCCTGCCATGGACAGGGATGCCACCCACCAGACCAAGTTGTCCAGGATCCCATTTAGCCTGGCCTTGAACACCTCCAGGGATGGAGTATCCGTAACTTCTCTGGGCAACATGTTCCATGGCCTCATCACCCTCTGTGTAAAGAATTTTCACCTTACGTATAATCTAAATCTAATTTTAGTTTAAAACTTTAGTTTAAAGTCCCTGGGTATGGAAAGAATTTACAAGACACTAGAATTTAATTTCATACATAATCAAGGAAAAGAGTTATGTCCAACTCTTGTCAGTATCTTTGTGTATCAAAAACTTATTGCTGTATATTAGTAGTGCAGGAATTAAATCAACATTGTTTTAAAATCAGAATGTTTCTGTGTAATTAAGGAGCATTGATCCATATATGTAGGGTCACTTCCTGTATTTACAAGAGATAACTTGCAATTACTCTGAAAGTTAAGAAAGACAAAAGGGCTGTGCTGGATCTTTTAAACTTTTCAGTGTTCTCTAGGGCAGTTCTGACTATCTGATTCTTGAATCATCCAGGAGGCAGTGATCTTGGAGGTAAACCAAAAATTGTAGACTTTGCTTTCATGCAATTTGGAAGCTACTGGATGGAGGATAACATTACATCCATCTTACTAAAATGCGATTGCAGGCTCCTGATGATGTGGAAGCATACCATGCTGTAATGCATAGTATTATAAGTATACATATTGTACTTGCGTACATTGAATAAATTATTAGAAAGGTTATTAATAGAATAGTTACAATCTATCTTGGCAACAGATTTTTGAGACAATGCCTTTCATAAATCATTTGCTTGTTTTTAAACTAACATGATTTAACTCATCATTCTAAATATGTTGACTGGTGAAAGCCACAGTGAAGATTTCCTTTAATTGATGGTTATATTTTTATTTTATTATATATTTATTTATTTATTATTTTTTTTTTTTCTGGAGCTGTCTGGCAGCATTTATGACTGGCCAGATACCTGATCCAGGTGGTATATGTGGAAGCCTCCATATAATATCCATTACATTGTCAAATGGTAGATAAATGATGTATTTGGAATAGCTATTGCTGGGAGAGGAATATGTACTAGATAAGTTGCAAAGATAATAACTGGGGTAGCTGGTAAATCAGCTCACTGGATGAATCCCACAGCCAAAATCAAAGCTAACTGCTAGAAAGAGTGGAAAGATGAGAAAAATTATCTTTTCCTCTGTCTGTTGTGATCTAGTCAAATGTTTCTCATCTGCCATCACCTAAGCTTTGATTTTTTAAAAACATTTTTCCCCTAAGATAAATTTCTACAAAATTCCTAGGTGGTGTTAAACATGTAAAGAGGGAAATTTCCCTAGTAGTGAGAGAACTTTGATCAAGATATGCAAAATTACCTTATCACAATGCTCCAACATATAACTCCTTGATTTTCATTTGTTCTCAGTGGTTCTCTTTGCAGTTTTTGTTCTAATCTTTCTTTTGGCTAAAACAAGGAACTTTAGTTTTCCAGTCAGTTCTGTAAAGTGGTCCTTCCTGATGTTAAGTTCATTTTCTAAAGATCATTTTCTAAATCTTTCTAGCTTTGTCAAGATCCTTTCTAAAGAGCATATACTGCTTCTTTGACCCTTTTTAGTGAAATTGTTACCTCATTTACTTGTTCAGCCTGCAGTCATGTGGGAACTATTTTTTCATAGATCAGCATACAAGCTGCTGATACAGACCTTATCAACAAACCAATACAGTGGTTGCCTATAAACTTGTATGGTTTATTTTTCCCTTTTACAGTTATCTGCCCCCATCTTGTCATAACCCATCTTCTGCCCACCTGACTTACTATCTCACCTTTCTTGGTAGTGTTTTTTTTTTTTTTCTTCTTTCTTTATCTGGTTATGTTTAATTTTTTTCCCTCTTATCTCTTCCCAGTCAACATGAGATTGCCAAACCATAATTGCATGAATAAGATATGATGCACAGATTTGGATATTTCTAAAACTTCTACCTTATGTGATCACAACTACTATTCAAAGCAGTTGAGTCCTGGCTAAAATAATGGCTATCAGAAATTAATACTTTTTTTTTTTTTTTTTATAAAGTTAATTCACCTGGTGAATCTAGTTTTAGTCCAGATGTCTTTTAAAGTTCACATTTAAAGGCCAGATTCTCATTTTAAAAATAACATTTAGACCTTCAGCAGTTCTACATTTGTTTTTTCTTAATTACATTTTCTTAATTAATGAGTATCACAGCTGATGAATTTGCAGATTTGTCATTAGGTTGAAAACAGGATATTTTTTTCATTTTCAAGGGAAGCCTTAAAAGGGAAATATAAATTGAAATTATTCCTCTGCTTCATCTTCATCAATTTCAAGATTTCATACCCAAATTAGTTCTCAATTACACTGTAATAGGGTTATTCATCAAATATCTATTGTACTTGGAGAGCTCAAACCATGTCCCCTCCACCTTCTCTCCACCTGGTTGCCTCAGAGACGACCTTTGCAGGTGCTTCTCATTTGCTTTTATGAGTTGAACAGAAGTTAAGGATGCAATTCATAGGTAAGTAGTTCTTCCTTTTTCATTCTCTTTCATCTTTACCATACAAAAATATGTAATCTAAAACCTGCTCGCATCAACAGAAACTTTCAAAAAGTTTAGGATAAGTGTCCAAAAGGAGAATTTGAGCGTGTATACTGTCTTTCCAATATAAGATTCTCATAGTTCTCTTTCCGGTCATGGTTATATATATAAAGTTTTTGTTTTGTTTTGTTTTGTTTTGTTTGTTTGTTTGTTTTTCCTTCCAAAACTGCCATGGGATATGAAGTTACCTTGCTTCTTTTCATTCAAATACACAAAGGCAATTTGTCTGACCTATTTCTTTCCCTTAAAGGAGACTAGCTCAAATTCAGGAGTCTAAATAAATGCTGAAGTTGGATCAGATGCTCTATTTCTCTCTCTTTAATTTTGCATCTTTTCCATGAGAGACCACTGCATAGGGTTATTTAGATAATTCTTTCTTGGCACCTCCACGCTTTCTGAACTCAATAGGGAATGGAGATGCTTTAAGTCTCACTGGATATGGGGTCAAAGGTTTTGTTCACTCAGATAGAAATTCTGTGGAGGGATAGATTTTGACTGCTAATATTTGAATCTAAAGTGCACAAATTCAAAGGCATTTATGCTTTTGCATAAAAAAATTTTGCAAAATCATAAATGCCAGCATGTCTAAGTAGCTCAAAAGGAAGCATCTGGTAGAGCATGCATTCAGGGTTCTCAACCTTATGGATTTTGAATAAAAATCTGATTTATTCAATGAGTGGAACAGGCTGGGAAAGCAGGTTCTTTTTGTAAGCTATGTAAGATTCAACCAAGGAGTGCAATCTTTATAGTTATAACAACCTATAGATATACAGTTTTATTGAAAAAGTGAAGGTTACATGACCTATGGACTTACCAATTTATCTTTTCCTCCGCTGTTTCCCATTTTTATGTTCCTTAATGGTGTGCCCTTCCTCCCCCTCCCTCTGTCTCTGGCCTCTTGCCTGTTAACTAGAACTGTCTGAATCATCCCAGCTAACATTGTCCTTTTCTTTCCCTGCTCCCCAGCTGACTTTATTACAGCTCTATGCATTATTCATGTGTATTCAGTGAACAGTTTATGCAGACAGCTTCTGCTATGTGAGCTGTTCACAGGCTGCTCAGGCAGGGCTAGAAGGTGCCTTTAGGCACCACCCTGTAGGAGGAGTGACATATAAATGGTGCTGACCCTGGAGGTGGTGTGCTGAGAAGCCTCTGAATCATGCACGGTTGCTTATGACGGTGTCAGGGCTATGCTGAAGCCTCTCCATCCACATGAAGTGGCATGTGCATCACATTAAGTTACGCTATGAAAGAGAAGACTATTGCCTCCTCAGCTTTGTGCTGTGAATCTGCCTTTGCTGTTTGGTTAGTTCATGTTCCTGTGGGATGGAAACATAGTACTGTCACTTATTTCAGCCACATTCAACTACTCCAGTCAGGAGTGGGAGTGAAAATAAATCACCAGAATTTATAGCACTAGAAAACATGGCCTGAGCATATTGGGTGTTGGAAACAGGACAGTGCAGTGGGTACTGGAGCAGGGAGTTTGGGATGCTTTACACGGAAACAAGATACCAATTTCTGTGCACGTGGCCCTGCTGAAATTGCAGAGACTGTGCCAATGTCACATGATGGAGAGAATGGTTCAGGTACTCCCAGGTTGCACTGGGTTGCACCATTGCACCATTACAATGTTGTGCTCAAGTTGATCCATCCACTGGGAAGTACAGCATAAGATATGACGCTGAGGAGTTGAACGTATCAGCTAGTGTTGCAGCACAACCAGCTAGATCAGAGCTATTCTAGGCATACTTACAGCCCGTTCTGTAGCTTGCTGTGGGCCTGTCTGCAGCCATCTGCAAGGGGGCCTGTTTAATGACTTTGTAATGGTTTGGTATTTTGTAGGTTGAGAATTGGCACACATGGGTGTCCTTGAAGCATTTGCTCCAAACACCCACATTTCAAATGTGTAATGGAGGTGTTGTGAGTATCAATACTCCAGAAGAGAGTAAGGAACATTTAGATACTACTGATAACGTAGGCCAGAAAAAGCCTTGGACATGCAGTTTATGTACATGTTCTGTCACCAACCAGAGGTTTGTGCCCTTAGAGAAGATACCAAGTATGAATTTCCTCTGAAACATTATTGAGAAAAAGTACATTGATTGACATAACTCCTCTAGAATGCAGACAGACAATGGACACCAAAACCTGAAAAACTGAAAGCTTTAAAGCTAATTCCTATTTCTCTTTTACATACAAGCTTTTCACTGATTTTGTTTTTTCTACTTTTGAACAGTTGGTAGAGTGGGTGTTACATCCAACACCTCCGTGTGACAAATCTCAGCCTACAAAATACTGACACGTTACATTTCATTAACCATATGGGACCTAATTATGCTGCCAGCTAAAACACAGGTGCAAGTTCCAAAGGAACTGTTTGCTATATGTGCACGGGCCCTATAAAACCTATATTTTTGCCTACAGAAAGCAGGACATTCATTTGACATTTGCAACATTCATGGCTTAACTGAGATATGTAGAGAATAACTTTTAACATATAACTGAAATAAAAAGTGAATTTGTACTCACAAGGTGGAAGTTTTGTTGTAGGATATTGTGGCATCATCATATTTATATGGATAAAAAAAACAACCAACCAATCAACCAACCAACCAAAAATAAATAAATAAATAAATAAATAATAAAAAAACAGGATAAAGAAAAGCCCAGGATAAATTTGGTTTTCTGGGAAAAGCTCACGCTGCCAGCTCATGTCAAGCTTATCACCCACCAACACCCCCAGGTCCTTCTCCTCAGGGCTGCTCTCAATCCATTCTCCACCCAGCCTGTATTTGTGATTGGGATTGCCATGGCCCAGGTACAGGACCTTGCACTTGGCCTTGTTGAAATGTGTTGTCCTCACAGGCCCACTTCTCAAGCTTATTCTGGTCCCTCTAGATGGCATCCCTCCCCTCCAGCATGTCAACCATGCCACACACAGCTTGGTGTTATTGGCAACCATTCTGAGAATGCACTCAATCCCACTGTTCGTATCACCAACAAAGATGTCAGCATTGGAGAATAGTGCCAGTCCCAATACCAATGCTTAAAGAATGCCACTTGCCTGGACACAGAGTTGTTGACCACAACTCTTTGAGTATGACCATCCAGCCAATGTCCTGAAGCTGCTAATGAGATTAGTAGCAAGAATGTGGCAATGTGTTCTTATGGGACTAAATGTTTCTGCAGATGTAGCTAAATTTCCAGTAAAAGCAAATTACTGTATACAGCAATAACTCAAAATCATTTATAAGCAGTTGATCTGTCCTAAACATGTCAAGTAGAAATTACTGAATTTTGCTTTATAAAATGGCTCTTCAAATCAATCAAGTTGATAACTCTTATAAGATGATGGTTTCTCTCTAGCTAAATGAATCTGTCATTTTGCTATGATCATGGTAGAGGTGCTACTAACTTCTTCACATATGCAAGAAATGAATAATACTTCATAATTTTGTAAAGAAGTTTGTGAAAAAAAAAGTAACAAACTGACAACATTTGAGAGTTTTTTTTCTGTGTGTTTGCTCTCTATATTAGTGAGAAAAAAAAACATATAACATTTTTTCTTCATTTTTCTCTGTTAAAAAAAAAAAAAAAAAGAATAAACATATAGAAAAAGGGGAATATATAAATGAAAATTGATTTCCCAAATAGAAAGAATGGATGACGGGGTTAAGCTGAGGCAGGGGAAATTTAGGCTGGACGTCAGGAGGGGGTTCTTCACAGAGAGGGTGGTTGCACACTGGAACAGGCTCCCCAGGGAAGTGGTCACTGCACCGAGCCTGTCTGAATTTAAGAAGAGATTGGACTGTGAACTTAGGCACATGGTCTGAACTTTTGGATAGACCTGTGCGGTGTCAAGAGTTGGACTTGATGATCCTTAAGGGTCCCTTCCAACTCAGGATATTCTATGATTCTATGATTCTATGATTTTGCATTATCATTTTCTGCTGGTGGAATTTGTTAGTCTTATCACCTACGCACCACACTTCTGGATGGCTATTGGTTATACTTACAAAAATGAAGCCTTCAGATGGCCAATAGCTGTTTTAGCTGTCCTCTAAAAATAGTGATGGTAATCTTTGCAGTGAAACCATTTTGCTAATTTGCATGGATATATGAGAAGCTCTGATTTCAAAGATCTGCATTTTTTTTCTGATGTGAAAAGTTTAATTGGTGAATAATAAAGCTGTTTGCTTTGAGTTTAAATATAAACTAAAAAAGAATTTTGGGCAAGATATCAAGTAAATATATATCTCAGGGAGAGGGAGTTGGTCAGATTTTTAATATTTTCCATTTATGGACTTTGCTTGAACTGTTATAATCTGAAAACTACTATTCTATAGTAAGGCCCATGGCTTGTAAAGTCTTTGGCTTACTAAAATCTGTAGAAGGTTACCAAGTGACATTTTCTGATGGGAAGGATTTTGTAATAAGATATTACTACCTTCTTTCCAATCGCACATTGCTTTAAGATTTTGAATAATATATAAGTAATTAATAAAGTCTTTTATCAATCACTTATAAACTACATATTATTTGGGTGCCTAACCTTCCTAATAAAGAGACAACACTGAAACACCCAGCGCTGCAGTTGAGCAGTCTCCTGAGAAGTTCAGGATTTCAGTATTAAGAAGAGATATCTGTCCTATCTGTGGATAAGAACAGTTGTGGAAATTGCACCCATAGTTAAACTTGTTAATGCTGGACATTGCTTGAACTAAGTAGCCTTGATTTAGTGCTGTTGTGCTTGTTTGAGATCCTATCATGCACTTCTGCTGAGTACCATTAAGTGTTAACTTGCATTGTCAGTTTGTTCAACAGGAACATGAGGATTTCTCTCTCAATCCAAGAATTAATGTTGTTGCTGTTGTTGTTTTTCCTACCACTCTGAATAACTTTGTGCTTTTACTGTGTTTCTATTGTCTACTTATTTGAACTTCTGGCTTTTTTTTCTCTCTTGTTATGCATTTGAATAGTACCTATCATAAAGGTATTTATGGGTACCTTAGCTGGTACCCATATATGAGGGGATACCCATATTATAAGTAATTTATGAAAACTATTTTCCATTTCCAAATAGTAGCACACACAGTCTGGACTTACTTTACTCTTACAAACTGAGTCCTTTTCTTTCATTGTCTAAGCTGTTTTATTTCTTTAATCCAGACAGTGCAATGGAATTAGACAAAAAGAGTTGGCAGTTTCAATCCATCATATACACATCAGGGTTCTAGTTCAGCAAGTGTTCTGAACCTTTTTGCTATTTCTTATCTGTACAGCTCAAGTAGTTAAGAAGCATCATATCAAAAAACATTCTTCACTGATAGACAATAGACTTTGAATGCACAATGGACAAGTCTTTAGTATTATCTGCCAGAATAAGAACAATGCTGATGAAGAAACTGACTGTTGCTTTAATTAGATCTTTCCTCAAGGACTCATTTTGTTTGGCAATTATTTTATTCATTTGCTTCCTTGCAATGTTTTTCTCTGAGCAAAGCTGCCTGACTCTTCAATCTTGGCTGAAGTAGAAATAGTGGTATTACTGTAAGGTCTGTAAAACCAGTACCTTGAAATAAACTTCCTCTTGGAGGTCAGTGATGGCTAGCAAAATGCTTCTGCTACGTATTTGTGTTGTTAATATGCAAAATTTAATATGAGAGCACAAAATATGTAATATGGTAGCTGACTGGTGCAGTCAATACAACAGAAGGAAGGGATTCCATCCAAAGGGACCTGGACAAACTTGAGAATTGGGCCCATGTGGACCTAATGAGGTTCAACAAGTGTAAGTGCAAGATGCTGCACCTGGGCGAGGGCAATCCCATATATATAGACTGCGAGAAGAACTCATTGAGAGTAGCCCTGAAGAGAAGGACTTGGGGGTATTGGTGGATGAGAAGCTTGACAAAAGCCAGCAGTGTGAGCTTGAAGCCCGGAAGGCCAACTGCATCCTGGGCTGCATCAACACAGGGGTGGCCAACAGGTGGAGGGAAGGGATTGTGCTCCTCTGCTCTGCTCTCACAACACCCTACCTGGAGCCCTGTGTTCAGCTCTGAGGCCCCCAGCACAAGAAGGATGTTGATCTGTTAGAGCGGGTCTAGAGGAGGGCTACAAAGATGATCAGAGGGCTAGAGCACCTATACTATGAAGAAGGGCTGAGAGAGCTGGGGATGTTGAGCCTGGAGAAAAGAAAGCTCTGGGCCTTTAGTTGCAGCTTTTTAGTACTTAAAGGGGGCTAAAACAGAGAACAACTTTTTACTTGGGCAAGTAGTGATAGGACAAGGGGGAGCAGTTTTAAACTATAAGAGAGGAATTTTGATTAGATATTAGGTAAAAATTCTTTACTCAGATAATGGTGAGACAGGAACAGGTTGCTCAGAGAAGCTGTGGATGTCCCATCCCTGGAGGCATTCAAGACCCTGGGCAACCTGATCTCGTGGTTGGCATCCCTGCACATGGCAGAGGGATTGGAACTAGATGGTCTTTAAGGTCTCTTGCAACCCAAGCCAATCTATGAAAATTATATTTGAAAATTTTTTAAGCACCCATGGTTTTAGACACTATTCCAGAACATTTTTTTTTTTCATTTCTAATGTGAAGGCTTTATATTTTTTATGTTTCTAGGGGTAATTCTAGTCCTTTTGAAATAAGTAATCTGAAGCTCTTTGGAACAGGGATCCCCTGTACAAATAGACACCATTAAATATAAAAGCAAAGGGCTGAGTTCAAGCACTGCGTTTCCTAACTATTAGTTTTATTCTTGTTTCTCTTTTGGACCATTGCAATGATCCCTTTATAAAGGAAATCTACAATAAAGAGGATTGGACCTAAGCAGTGAATGCACGTTAATCCATGTTATTGTGGTGGTTTTACCTCATGGGCTGCTGCAGGGAAAGTCGACATCCCAGCCAGATCCAGCACAGTTATGTGTTCTTGTACTGTCCCTTGTCCTTCTAGTGAGCTTTACCATAGTAAATATGTAATTCTGAATTTACAGTTGCTGTACCTGAAAAATATTTGTTTGTTCTTAAAAAGCTGATACAATCTGATCATGTGGGACCTGCCTATTTTAAATAGATCATGATTCATACTCTCTCCAGCTGTGCCTGGGAATTATTTGGGACAGTCTTATTTGGTCCAGGCAAAAAGGATTCCTGGGAGTACTCAAGCAAATAAATTCCACAGGAAATCATGTTTCAGAGCTATGGAATATTCCTTTGTATTGCTTAATATCCTAGCATAAAAGTTATCTTTGTTTCCTGAAAAATACCTTTCTTAACCTGCAGGCATGTATCGAAGAAAGAAGTTCTGAATACAAGCACAAACTAATGGATGTTCATACCACCTGAATGTTTTCATAGTCTTCTTTGCTTTCCAAGGATCCTAATTTCTTTGCAGCTCTCTACAACTTGTTGAGATATTTAATAGCTGAAAATGTATTATTATTAAATGTGCTTTGTCTTATTGGAGTGAATAATGAGACACTAAAAAGAGCTAGCTGTGAACTCATTCAGTTTTAATTAAATGAATATATTTTGTATAAACATTACTGTTTATTGAAGGAGGGACAATTTCAAAAGAACAGATATTTGAGAAATTAAAAAAAAGGTAATAGATTATATAAATTGCACTACTCATGATCAGACAGTCAAATATAAAACAGAATGGACACTTTTAAGGCAAAGATATATTTCTAATCCAAAGTTTACATCTCAGTTAATGACATAGAATGGGATCTCTTGGGAATGGATTTTCCAATTGTGAATGGAGGGAAGAGCTCTAAAATCCCTCAGAAAGTTTATTTAGATAAAGTATTATGCCTATCCAAAACAGTAATAAAGTGAAAATTGTAAAAATCAAAATAAGTTGGATCTTGCAAAGTAATATAGATAGATAAATCTACCACTGAGGTGTGCAAAGTTATGAAGAACAAGAACAGATTGAGTCAACACTAAAAGTAATTCATTTTTGTTGCCAAACCAAAATAAACATTTATTTTTTTTTTGGCATAGAAGTGGCTCTAGGTGGCACAGCTGGCTCTATTTCATTTTTTCTTCAAGCTGCTAACTAAATTGTCCCAGAGATACTCTCAACGGAGAGTGAGATCTCCAAGTAGTGATTCAACCCTTCATTTTATTTAACCTCTCCACTAGTGACCTTGGATGACTGCCTTCCTAACTCTGGTACTTTAAATAAGTATTTAGAATTACTGTTGAACGCAGAACTCCAGGTGGGATCTCATGAGAGCAGAACATCACCTCTTTTGACTTGCTAGATACACTTCTTTTGATGAAGCATAGGATATCACCGGCTTTCCAGGTTGCAAGCATATATAGCCAGCTTGTGTTGAGCTTTTCATCTACTGCTACCCTCATGTCCTTCTCAATAGGGCTGCTCTCTATCCACTCATCACCCAGCCTATATTCATGCTTGAGCTTGCCCTAACTTAAGTGCAGGACCTTGCACTTGGCCTTGTTGAACCATGTGTTTTTCACACAGACACACCTTCCCTCCAGCATGCACCACGCAGCTTGGTGTCATCTGCAAATTTGCTGAGGGTGCACTCAGTTCCTCTGTCCATGTTGCCAACAAAGTATTGTTCCAGTAAAAATCCTTGAAAAATTCAACTCCACCACTTATCACTGGTCTCCTGGACACCAAACTGTTGGTTGAGACTGTCCTGTCATTTCCTTGTCCATAAAGCAGCCCATCCATCAAATCCATGTCACTCCATTTTGGAGACAAAGATATCTTGTGGGATAGTGTCTAATGATTTTCACAAGCCCAGGTAGCAAGGTAGCAGATCTTTTCTAGGGGGAACATTGCACCCTGTTTTTGAGATCCTTTAAAGTAAGCATTGCTTAGGGGATGGCAATGTATTATTGGAGAATAGCAAATACAGTGGCATGAAAAAAGAAGGTGTAAGACTGCATAAGATTCTTCACAAAAGTCTTCAGTGATCAACACTGGTACTGCTTTTATGTAGTGCTTTTGTAACTGGTGTAAGTGCAATAAGTTTCATCCATATGGGTTTCTAATAATAGAAAATTATTAAAATTATTAACCAGTAGAAAGGGGAAAAAGAGCAATTGTACAGGAATAATTAAATGTTTTTGAAGACTAGAGTAAAAGAATTTGTACTTAAAATCTTCCCTGTCTTTAGGTATTTAACAGAATAATCCAATCTTGTATCACAGTCATTCAAGGCTTACTGACATAAGTCAGTAAGAAATTCTGACAGAGATGTGGAAAGGGCAAATGTGATCTTGGACGGGTATTTCCAGGAAAAATAAAAGACTGTTAGTCCTGCTGTACAGGATCCTGTAAATCACATTCTTATTATTGCATACTGGTAGTCATTGTTTGGGGAAGAGAGAATCAAATAAGGAACAGCTGTGGTGAAGGGCTATTAGTGTAACCTGAAGCCTATCATGAAACAAGAGCCTAAAAGAACTGGCTTTATTTAGTGGAGCAAAAAGAAGCCTGAATAATATTGCTGTTTTTAAATACAACACACTAGATAATAAAGATGACTAAAAGAAAAAATGTTAATAAATAAGCGTATGCTGAGTATTAGAAGGATTTCCAGCTCTCAGGGTAGTGTGGCTCTAGAATAGTTTTACAATCTATAAACTTTGTGTGTAGAGTGAGCTGGATTTGATATCAAATTTAATAAGTTTATGAAAGATTGTTCACATGTCACTGTGGGCTGCTGGAGTCACCTTGGGAGGTCATTTAGTGAGTTTACACTAGTAGTGCATGAGTGATCTTTAGCAGTATGTGCATATGCATTTTAGAAGAAACAACTGAGTTGAAGCACATCTGAAAGCATATGCCTATCATCTTTGAAAATAACAGCTAGGAGAAGAAAATGATTATAGGAACATTGGTGTATTTAATCTTGATGAAGACAGTAAGACATAATGAATTTTCTGGCTAGTTTAATTTCACTCCACAGAAAAAAAATATTGGCATTAATGAACTTGGAAACGAGCTAAGCTACTTGGCTGAAAATAGGGGAAAAACAGCAATATATAAACTGGATGCACTATGCCCTGATGAACGGAACAGAGAGTATACAGCTTGATGTTAAAATCTATGTCATCATTCAAATAAACCAATTGTTATGCAGTGTTCAAGACAGATAAGAGAGCAAGAAAAAATGGCCTGTTGTTCAATAAAATAGAATTCGTGTGGCTACATTCTCCTGTCCCTTTTTCTTCTTGAATTCACTATGCAATAAAAAGAAAAGAAGAATTGAATGGAATGCAGTTTTGTACATAGAGAAAATCTGCAACTTCTAAGGGAATCACTTAACATGTATTTTTGGCTGCCTAGTATGCTAATAACAAATTAGGAAAAAATAAAATAATCAATAAAATTGTCTCAGTGTAGGAATAGATTATAATTTGGGACTAACCACACAAGAAACCAACCAACCCAAACCCACACACCTGACATATTTCTCAGTGTATTGCTAAATATTAGGTCAGAGACTGGATGTTTTGTTATCATCACTTTATAAAATCCACAGTAATGATTGCTTCAGAAACTGGAATTTCGTTGTCCAAGGTGAATGCTTTCCTCAGAGCTACATTCCTGTTCTTTCTTGGACTGACTGTGTGCTTGAGAAATTTATACAAAAGGAAAATCTTTGATTGGAGTGACTGAAGGAGACCTTTACCACCATGTCTTATAGTTGCCACTGTTTTGAGATCTGAACTCTCTGCTTCATTTCAGGCACAGAGGGAAATGGAAACTCACTTCTCATATGGGCATTATTATGCCAAAATCACATGAGAAAGGATTGACCCTGTTCAAGTGAGCAACCCCAGGTAAAAGCTTAATTTGGCTTAAGATGTGACTTAAGCGAGGGAAGAGATTCAGTCTAGCTAAATCAGGCATCTTCACCTTTATGCAGGGCAGATCTTCTGCAGTATTTTATACTGTCTATTTGGCATAATAATCATAGCAGAATGTTGATTATGGGGCTCTGGCTGTGCTCTTCCTTGCACTACAGAAGTCTAGTTCAAAACTTGACTGGACAAGACCCTGAGCAACCTGTTCTAAGTTGCCCTTCTTTGAAGCAGGGATTAGACCAGGTGACCTCCAGAAGCTGCTTCCAATTACTACCATTCTGTTCTCTGGATTAATTATGGTTTGGGTGAAAAACAAGGAGATAGACCACAGTGAATTTTGTCCCATCTTACTCTTATGTCTCTCTTCTCTTAATGTAATATTTCAGATATAATACTCTCTCAGCAGCCATGTGAGACAGAGACTGTGATCCTCCTTATTGCAAGAGGGGACAGTGGTCAGTGTATATTTCTAAATCATATTGGTGAAGCAGGACTTCTGAATCCCAAGCTAAGTCTGGATCAGCCCTTGTTTCAGGCAGTGGGATGTAGCTATGACCAACAGAAACCAGAAGCAAGTGGAGTCCTGATCTCACTGGTGACATTGTGAGATGAGAATGACCATGCCTTTCTGAACAGTGCCGAAGACGGGTAGGGATGCAAGTCTCCTGTTTCCCACTGAACTGTGTCTGAACGTATTGGTGCAGAGCACAAATGTACTGCAGCAGGTCTAGAAAGCTCTCCTCAGAATGTACTCTGGGAAACTTGATGTAGATGGAAGAAAATTAAGTCGATGTTCCCTGTTTCTTTTCAAGAAAGAGAACACATTGCTTTAGATCTGAGAATGTGACTATAGACAGTGCTGAATTTTGTGGGCCTGTGGTATCTTTCCGAGGTATCAAACAATAGTTTTAAAAGCTAAAACAAAACTCAAGATGTGAGGTAGACAGATTGGCTGTGGGAGGATACTTTATGCTGATATGTTGCTAACTTTTTTTTTTTTTTAATTAACCTTTGATTTTCTTCTGTAATGCTGGAAATAGTTAAAGAGTGCAAATACCTCTACTTCTAACCATTAATTTTAAATAGATTTGTGTTACCATAATCTGACTTCTGTAGTGTGTTTACAGACACCATAATCAAAATGGTGCAGAGTGGGATTGTTCCATCCTGACGCACTCAGGAAAAACAAACAAACAAAAAAAAAAACAGAGCTTTTATGGGCATTGCTGCAACATGAAAGAATTTCATATCAGGACTAATGCATGTCCATTTGGAAGTCTGTATTGTGTGAGTGTCTGCCCATTCATGTGCGTGTGTAATCTAACTCTGTAGCTGTGTAGAATGACTGTGTGATCAGTCGACGTCTGTATTCTTAGCAGAAAAACAATGTTATCATTAAGTGGTTGTACCAGGAGTTGTACTGAAGATTTCTGCCACCTTCGTGTATGTTGAAATGATTCAGTGCTGGTGATTTGATTTTTTTTTTTCCCCTGACAAATGCAGTCAGACAGCAAGCAATATTTCAGTGTGTCAAGAGAACTAAAATGGATTCTAGCTTGAATAACTGCTATTCACAGAAAAAAAAAATAAAAATGTTTGTATTTACCTATGATAAGCAGATTTAAATAATCTGATAGCTGTGAAGTAACTGACTTGTATAAGAAGTGGGACACATACTTATTATTGGTCTGACATTCACATATTTATATC
Source organism: Aythya fuligula (assembly GCF_009819795.1). Lineage (NCBI taxonomy): Eukaryota > Metazoa > Chordata > Aves > Anseriformes > Anatidae > Aythya > Aythya fuligula. Next base: position 198,038,467 of record NC_045559.1, read on the forward strand.
CATAAATAAACATCCACATACTCATTGTGTAAAAGATTATGTGTCTGTCTCAAATTTCAAAGAAACTACATGGAGCTATTTATTCTACTCAAATGCAAATCTACAAAAGAGAGTGAATGTATGTAAGGAATAGGAAATGAAGACAGAGTAATTATGTATGTTCTGTCTCCTTTTCCTCTCCTGTTCTACTGTCCAGTTATATGGATGTGAGGACAGCATTTATATTTCCTAGGTTATTGATTACCTGTGTGAATGGAAGAATAAGGCCATTTTTTCACCCCAGCCAAGAGCTGTGCTCATACAATCAATGTAGAGAATATGCTAAGGTTTGTTTTCTGTGTATTGCTGGGTACATGAGGCTGCATTACCTGTTTGCCCTAAGGAGGGTTCTGTGTTGTGAATTTTTGCATTGATTTAAATGTCACAGGAAATTTTTCAGCTCAAATACAGGGACCTTCTACATAACATAGGTCACAGAATTTTGTCCAGTAAAACAAGCATGGGAAGAAATTATTCTATCCTGTAATGCAAATGTTTGCAGTCCCAAGAACTTGTGACTAAACCAGTGTATGTCTTATTGAAAGACATTTGGTCTAAATGTAGGGCCTCCAGGAGATGATTAATCAGCTACATCCTTTAATTATGTTGCAACAGTTAATTACTCTTGCTGTTAAAAGTTGTCTTGCTTCTAATCTGAATGTGTCTGTCTCCATGGAGACATTCTTCTGTGGAAAGAATAGGGCACCGTGACCTCTCTCCTCATAGAGTTTTCTATTTGTTGCCTTTCTTGGTAGATTGTTTCTCTTAATCTCAGGCTCTCACAGTTGTCCTAAATGATGGGTACTTCTTGTAAATAAAGATCTCCTCTAATCACTGCAAAAGATGTGCTTTGAATTTACATGAGTACAAGGGATATCAAACTCAGGATCTTGCAGTTTCCATGCTGTTCTTTATTGCTAGAAGAACTCCGTGTCTGTAAAATGTACTTGAGTTTGGCCTCTCCTGAACCAACTTAGTGAAGGTTTCCAGTTTTGATTTCCATTCAACTTGGCTATTAGCTTCAGGGAAGGGGGAACTATTCTTGTCAATGCCATAGATTTCACCTTCATAAAAGACATCTTGAAAGAAGATTTTAATCTTTCTCAAGGAGAGGCTTGCTTATTACTGATATTGATCTGATTTTATTATGTTGTGATGTCAGGGAGCAGTTACTCAGAAGTCAGTGCTGAAAACAGAGCCTGACCCCTTTATTTTGTTTATTTATTTAGTTAGTTAGTGTGTTGGGTCTGTCTGAGCTGGAGTCACCTTTTCCCTGCAGCAGCCCGCACAGTGCTGTACTCTGCACTCGTAGCTGGAACAGCACTGATATCACTCCAGTGTTGTGTCTATTGCTGTGTAGTGCTAGCACAGCATCAGGACTCCTTCCAAGCCCCCAAGAGCCAGCAGGCTGGGGGTGGACAAGTGATGGGGAGGGGACATTGCAGGGGCAGCTGACCTAAACCAACCAAAGGGATATTCCATAACACCTGATGTCACACTCAGCAATAAAAGGGGGGGCTCTCGTGGGGGAGGGGGCTGTTCCTCCTGAACAACCACTACGCGTTTGAGGCCCTGCTTCCCAGGACGTGGCCAAACACCGCTCACTGAAGGGAAGTAGAGAATAATTTTTTTTCTCTCTCTGTGCTTCCGCACGGACTGATTGTTTCTTTTGTTTCTGTTTTTCCTCCCCATTCCCTTTCCCTTTAATTAAACCTTTCTCATCTCAAACCTCGAGTTCTCTGTGTTGTATTTTCTCCCCCTTCCCTTCTGAGGAGAGGGGGAGTGAGAGAGTGGTTGTGGTGGAGCTCGGCTGCCCACCTGAGTAAAACCACCACAGTTAGTTATTTTCTGCAGTTGATTTCTTCACTTTCTTAAGCCTTGCCCTTGAAATCTGGGATTCTGAGCAAAAGTCAGGGCAGTCCATGACATGCTCGTGTCTTTTCTTTTGTTGTCTGTGGCTCCTAAATTTACACTCACACTCTTTGAGCACAAATCAGTTACTTTATGCGATACAGGATTTGGGAGTTTTAACATGTGCTTGTTTCTAGGTAAGCTTGACCAAACCAATTAGATTTGGCTGTGCATATTTTTTCTTCTTGATAACACCTGTTTTAAACACCAGAATAATGAAAAAGTAATCAGAGCTCTAAAAATCTAATTTTACTGACCTGGGATACACTAGACAGATTGCTTAGTGGCAGATGTTCAGGACCAATATATTTAGCATTTACTTTTACTTAAACACTTTCTAGCCTCGTCTCAAGAAGCAGAAGATATTAAACCAGCAGCATACAGGATTATTACAGGATTATTACAGAATTCTGTGCTGAAAAAGTAATGGAGATGTTTTCATTAATTATGCTCTTCAGCTTATCCCATTTTGTCCCATACTTTCTCTCCATGGTGATGAGAAGTTTGATATTGACTCACATGTGCGATATCCACAGAATTTGTGAATTGGAGGGGGAGGAGTGTCTAGACTGACCTCCACACCCATGCTGACAGAACATCTGAATTCACTAATGATTTCAAAGGCACCAAGTAAAATATTATTCCTTGTTAAGACTGAATGTGACAGCCTGCAAATTGGTCAACTTTTAACAACAGTAGTTAAAAATACCATTTCTAATGAGATACCTAGAGAAATAAGAATATCCTCAAAACACATAAATGAAGGCCTATTTGTCTTAGGATGTTAGTCAGATAGTGCCTCACAACTGGTCTTTCAGGAAAATCCCATGGTTGGATAATCTGTACCCTTATTTGTGTTCTTCTAAATGTTAGAAATTGTCTGTTCCCGAAGTGTACTCAGGCACAGCATGAACACAAGGACTGGAGTGGAAAGGTACAGAGAACAATACTTGTCCTGAAGTATGCCCTGGAAGAATTGGTGCAACCCCAAAGTCCTTTCTATCAGTTCATCAAATTTGATTTAATAGCTTCGGTTTTCTGTAAAGTATGATAATTCTGACGTATATTCAACCTTAAGCATAAAGTTGTGAAATCCTTCATCTCTAAAATACTTTGGCATGGAAATTTTTTCCAGGACTTCTCTGCCTTCACATAAGGCTTCAGGAAAGTATGAACATAAGAAAGTCATGAGGACTTATAGCATATCACAGGTCGGTTTTTGTGAGACCTCAGCCCTCAGCAGTGGTGGAGGTGACTGGTGAACCTAAGGATGAGTTTGGTCTTGAAATTTTCCCTGCTGCCCACTGAAAATAGGAATGGAGAGCTCTGGGGAGTGTTTGCATGGCAAGGTGGAGTCATCAGGGTGGAGTCATGTGCTGCTAAACATAGCACAGAATGGCTGAGTTCTGCCTCAATTTCCCTGTCCTTTGGTAGATGCAGTGATTTGGGTAACTTTCCTCTACCCTGATACTGAATAGATTTAATTTTAAATTTTCATTTCAGTCATTCTAATCACTGAATAGACTAATTTATTTATTCATTTTCATTTTCCTTTATTTAGTTATTTATTTTCATTCATTTATTTGTTTAGTCATTTTACTTAACATCTTTGTGATTTCCACATCTTTGTGATTTTATTTTTTTTTCTAATGTGGCTGAAACTGGCCTGAAGATTTTGTTAGGAGAGGACTGATATACACTATGTCTTCTGCAGAAAGCAAGCTATGATCGTTAGGAAGTCTTTGTGTGAACAAAATAAAGAGTAAAAATCATATATCTTTATATCTTTTCAAGAAAAAAAAGAGATTTTAAACTTCAAAGTTATGTGTTGAAAGTGGTATGCCAAGTGGGAAAAACAGGCTTAAACACTTTTACTGTTTCAATTCATTTGACAACAGTACAGTCCTTAAGTCTTAATTGTGTTTCATTTTTATGGTCATCTAGCATCATCTTTTGGGATGACAAATATAGAAAAATGTTTGTGTTCATAATTTCTGCAGCAAGTCATAAATTTTGTTATCAAACAAAATTACTCATAAGGCAATGATCATTTTTGTGGCTTTTTATATCTCAGAAACACATACATATTAATGAAAAAGCATTGTAATGCCAAAAGATTATGTTGTTTCTTAAACGGAAGCAAACACATCACTGGGGAAATTATTGAAATATAATTACATTTCATTTAAGCACTTCAGAAATTAGGAACATAATTTTTTATTTATTTATATATATTTTTAATGAAACATTAAAAGTCTTGCTGACCTTTTATTTGCATCTTACTGATTTAAGTAAATCATAAATTTAAATATGTACATATATATATTCTTCAGAGATGCTGGGTCACTTTCTGGCCCATAGAAAAGACCTGTCAGGAAGGGAGAGAAATAATAACATGTAATGTCAATCACACAAGAAGGTATAATGAAATCTATTATCATTTAAGAACTACCAACTTCTGGTAACAGCATTCATCGTCTTCTAGAAGACAGATTCTAAAATCTGCAAAAGAAGTTTTGTCTTGTTTAATTTCAGAAATATGTGTCAGTTTAAGGACTTCTTGGAACTACAGTAAAATAGAAAACTTCAGCCTGTAAAAGAACCCTGGGCATCTTGCAGTTCAACCTCCTGGTGAAAGCTGGCCCTTTATTCACCTTCCTTCCTTTCTCTACTTGTAGATTTTGGGGTCTGTATTGATTTGTATTTTATATCATACTTCACAGTGACTAGATATAGAAAATACTTACAAATGAGACCCAAAGACAACTGTATTTTAATTTTATTTCTACTCATTTATGTTTAGAAGCAATTCCATTTCATTTAATAAAAATGGTGACATTTTCAGTGCAACTTGTTCAAGTTTATTGCATTAATATTTACTGCATTTTTTTTTTCCTTTTCATGAAAGCAAATGCATATATGTCTGAGATATTTTTAAATTTATTCAGAGCCCAAATATATTTTTGGGGAAAGAAGTGGTATCATATTAGCCTGAAATTCTGTGGAGTGCTTTTAGTGAGAGCTGAAATTGTTTGGCAGCTTCTGATTTGTAATCCATAAGAATTCGTTGAATAAAATATTCCTTGTTTTATGAATGAAAAATTTATTTTCCTTGATCATGGTTTGTCTATTCAAGAACACAGTTTATAAATGTTATTAGTACTAAATATAGCAGAACGTAAAGGAAATGCAGCTGTTGTGAACAAAAGCAACCTACTTGCCTTTATGGAATTGACTTGTGCTTTTGATTATCCCTACAGTTTTCAAAACATAAAATCTAATTATATTCTTTTAATTTTTAGGTGAAAGACAAACCCTGTCCCATATGTTTAATTTTCCAGTAGGTATTAAATATTGACTTCAAGTACTTTCCCTATGCAAGTCTGTTGCTGGAACTCACTTTCATTTCTATAATTAGGAATTGTATCTTTATGTCCCTTGATTTTGTTAAACAATTATCAGTGTATTTATTTTTGCAGAAACAGAACAGATGGATTACTTGTTGTTTCATTTCCTAGTTATTTAAATACTATAGCAACATAGACATGAAGAGCAGATTAATACCCACTCATATGTGTGATGAATTTGTTAGAATTTACTAAGTTACTGAATGCTGTGTTACAAAGTCATGGTATCAACTGACCATCAATAAAGTTCACTGGTTTGGATGTCTTTCATTATTCACATGCTGTAATGTGTTATGTGGTGTAAACCAACTGTATGACACAGCTTTCTAGTACCATTGCCTGCTCAGCCAGTGTATTCCTGGGAACAGAAAATGAACTCCAGATCATCATCATCTGACCAAGCAGAAACTTTGACAGTTGTCATGACTCTCATGCAGAGTACACAGTTGTTTTTCCACTTGGCCCACCACTTTCAGGATGAATTGATATCCCCATGTGTTTCTTGTGTTTTTCAAATAAAGTCTTCAAGCTCAGTGTATAGTCTATTCTGTTACCTGTTTAAACTTTCATGACAGCAGTCACTAGAATGGGCATATTTGAGAGTACTTCTAAAGTCTTTTTGTTATTCTTGTACAGAGTTCATCATTAACATATTCAGCAGCTCTCCTCAGACTCATACCGTCAAAGTGCTCTGAGATCCTTAGAAACAAAATAAGTTGTATAAACATGGTACTTTGGTGGTGATAGGTTGGTAATATTTTGGTGGTGGTGCTCCCCAGCAGGCTGGTGCCACCAGTGATGGGGCCCTGCAGTACAGGGGGAAAAGCAGCAGGAAAAAAGGGGGGAACAGCACCACACTCATGGCAATGCCAGCTCTGTTTGGAATAAGACTGAGACATTGCGGAATAATATTTATTTATTTATTTATTTATTAAAGAGAAACATAAGACCTGCTAGTTACACCAAGGAGGAAGCTTCTTGCAGGGCATGGGGAGGCCTGACCACTGTTGGACCTTACTTTTTGGGGGTCGCCAGGGACCCTGGGTGAGTGGTCCCTGCCTCAGCTTTAGTGTTTTTTTCTCAGGTGGGCAACCGAGCTCCACCACAGCTGCTCTCTCATTCCCCCTCCTCAAAGGGAAATGGGGAGTAAATACTATGCAAAGGGCTCAAGGGTTGAGATAAGGATGGGGAGATCTCTCAACAATTATCACGATGGGCAAAGCAGACTCAAAAATAGTAATATTTATTGCCTATTACTAACAAGCTAGAGAACTGAGAAACAAAGAAGGAAAAAACAAACAAACAAATAAAAACACCTTCCCACCCATCCACCCTCTTCCACCTCCTCTACCTGAGTGGTGCAGGGGAACAGGGAATGGGAGCTGCGGTCAGTCTATAGAGCTTCATCTCCACCACTCCTCAGTCACTCTTGTCCCTGTGCCGTGGGGTCCCTCCAACAGGTTGCCATCCTTGATGCTTCTGTGAGAGCATATTTAAGAAAGAAAAAACAAACAAACAAACAAACAGCAAACAAACAAACAAACACAAACAAACAAACAAACAAACACCTTGCAGGCACCAAGGTCATCAAAGAAGGAGGGGGAGAGGTGCTCCAGGCATGGGGGCAGAAGTCCCCTGCAGCCTGTGGTGAGGACCATGGTGAAGAAGGTTGTCCCCCTGCAGGCCATGGAATACCACAGCTGAGCAGGATTTCATGCTGCAGCCCGTAGAGAGGAGCCCAAGCAGGAGCAGGTGACCTGGCAGGAGCTGCTGCCCATGGGGGACCCAGATTGGAGCAGTTTGCTCCTGACGGATGGAACCCATATCTGGAGCAGTTCTTGAAGAGCTGCAGCCTGTGGGCAGACCATGGGAGGAACCCTATGTGGAGCAGGGGCAGAAAGTAACCATGAAGGAGTGGCAAAGTGCTGTAGACTGACTGCAGCCCCCATTCCCCTACACTGCTTTGGGGAAAGGAGGTGATAGTATGTGGATGGAGGGATGGGGTTTTTTTTGTTTGTTTGTTTTGTTTTGTTTTGTTTTCATTTGTTTCTCAGTTCTCTATCTCGTTAGCAATAGGCAATAAATATTACTATATCCTTACTGAATCTGTTTGGCCCATTACAATAATTGTTGAGTGATCTCCCTGTTCTTATCTCAACCCTTGAGCCCTTTGTGTCATATTTTCTCCCCCTTCTCCATGGTGGAACTTGACTGCCCACCTGAGTAAAACCACCACAATCCCCCTGCTACAAAAACCTTGCCAAGTAAACCCATTATACCTGTGAGGGTCCTGTTGCTGCCACCTGCTCTGGCTCCTCAGGGGTCTCTCTTGCCCCCTCCTGCCCTGGGAAAGTGTCCTGCTGCCTCCACAGTCACAGCCTTCCCTGGCTCCTCATGGGGCTCTTCTTGCCCCCTCAGCATGGGCACAGTGGAGGGCTGGCTGTGCCCCCCATGAAAGATGGTTCCTGATGTGCTGGGGAGCTCCTCTGTGCTGGGAACTGTAGTGCTGCTGGAGGGTCCAGGACTGGAGCTGAGAGTCATCTGAGAGGAGGTGGTAGTGCCAAAGATGGCTGTGGGGTTGTCCTCCTGTCCCCTGGTAGCATAGGCATCTCAGAGGCCCAGCAACCTCCCTAACTGCTTGCCACAGTGCTGCACAATGGTGTTGATGGCACCCTGAATCAAGATCACCATGCTGTCCTTCAGGCCAGGTTGCAGCTGCTGGATCAGGACTTCATTGTCCATCCCAAAGAGGCATAGGGCTTGCCAGATGAGGTTTTTGGCTGCCATTTCCAGCCACTACACTGTCCCAAAGATGACTGCCAGCTCTTGACGTAGCCAGGGCAGCAAGGGGTCAAGGATCTCCCTGCCTGAAAAGTGCTGTCCAGACTTTGTGCAGTAGACCAGCCACTGGTGGAGCACTGGATTCACTCTCCACAGCCTCTGATCTGGCTATAACAGAGAGGGTGAAGTGGATGCCACAAGTCTGTGGGAGCTGTGGCAGCAAGAGGGTCAGGAGCAGTGCCTTCCTGGAAGTAGGCTGGTCGTGGTATTACTGGGGGGCAGATGATGAACCTCCAGACCGCTGTCATCTGCCCATGCAGAAACATTGATGGTTGTCATGAGTCTCCTGCAGAGCAGGCAGTTCTCTTTCTGCTTGGAACACCTCAGGATGAATCTGAGACAGAACTGGTGAAGACATATCTCATGAGAAGCATCCTTTTTGTCATCTTGGCAGATTGGACACAGCCATGCCACCTCTCCTGCCATGGTCTTCACAGTGCATTGAGCTGGGAAGAACTGAGGGCAATGAGCTGCACCTCTCAACAGTGGTGCACTGGTGAATGTAAAAAATGCGCTGTGAGATGAAGAGGAGACACAATCATTCGCTGTCCCAAGGATGGGTAGAAGAAATGTCTGGGTCCGTCAGCAGGAAACCCTCCCAGCACAATACATGGGCCATCTCATGCTTCCCACTCACACAGCTCCCTGAGCCCCAGCACCCACTGCAGCCACCCGGGGGCACATGTCCCTCCACAACTCACCTCTTCTGCAGCGAGTGCACCCCGTGCAGCCCCATCTGCCTGATCTGGGCAGGGCTGGGGAAAGACCAGGTGGTAGCTGTGGGGACAGGTATTAAGAGCTGCTGCCAGCAGTCCCTAGAGCACAAGCTAGCACCTGGTTGCTTGACCTCCAAGCCTTGCACACCCACTCAGTGGGAGTCTAGGCACAAGAAAGGCTGGGCTGGGCCAGGCACTCTGATGTAAGCCGTGAGGACCACACATCACAGTCCATCACACAGTGATGTTACTGTGTTCCATCCACCCCTGCAGAAGTACAGCCAGCACCAGCAGTCATACATCCTCATGTGCATCTGGGACTACTACAATCCATTTCCATCCTCTCCTTTCCCCTTTTGTCTTCTGCTGGGTAGCGGCATTTCTTGGAAGGCCACAAGGCCTGGTCTGTATCTACCCAGAGCCCCATCAGGTGCCCTTGTACATCCCTTTGTCCTGTCCAAAATATCAAATGAACTTGTTTGAAAGCACTTTCCAAAGTTTCAAAGAACTCCAGACATTTCTTCCCCATTCTTTTTTTCCATGTTAATCTTCAAGATCCACAGGCTCATATTTACAGTGTTTCAGACATTTTCTGATCCTTAATTTTCTGTACATTTGCCTTTCTTCCTGTCCTCCTACTCCTCATTTGACATTAGTGCATCGGTCTTTCTTTTTATCTGATTAAATTAACTCTAATATCTTTCTTCCTGGTATGAGCAGTTTTCACTGGCAATCTCTCCTCTCACATCTCTCAAGGCCCTAAAACTCAAGGCAGGGACTGAGGGAATGAAGCACCTGTCATCATAGGAGTTCAGGTTTGAGACCACTGTTGGAACATATGCACATACATGGAATCCAGTTAAATGCATTTGAGGATCCTCAGGGAACTAGCTGATATAGTTACTAAGCCACTCTCCATCACAATTCAAAAGTCATGGCAGTCAGGCAAAATCTCCAGTGACTAGAGAAAAGGGAATATCACACTCATTTTAAAAAGTATCCTGGAAACTACTGACCAATCTGCCATATCTCAGTGCCAGGTAAGATCATGGAACAGATCCTCTCAGAAGTTCTGTTGTAACATACGGAAGATAGGGATGTGATTTGAGGAAGCCAACATGGCTTCACCAGGGACAAATTAGTCTGTCCTGGGCCTGATACTGTTTAATATCTTTATCAGAGACATAGACAGTGGGATTGAGTGCACCCTCAGCAAATTTGCAGATGACACCAAGTTGAGTGGTACAGTTGATACAATAGAAGGAAAGGATGTCATCCAAATGCACCTGGAAAAGCTTGCAAATTTGGCCCATGTGGACCTAATGAAGTTCAACAAGTCAGGTGCTGCACCTGGCTCCAGGACATGAGTATAGACTGGGAGAAGAAGTCATTAAGAACAGCCCTGAAGAGAAAGACTTGGGGGTATTTGTGGATGAAAAGCTTGACATGAGCCAGCAATGCATGCTTGCAGCCCAAAAGGCCAAGTGCATCCTGGGCTGTATCAAAAGAGGAGTGGCCAGCAGGTCAAAGGAGGTGATTGTCCCCCTCTGCTCTGCCTTGTGAGGCCTCACTTGGAGTGCTTTGTCCAGGTCTGGGGCAAGAAAGATGTTGATCTGTCAGAATGGGTTCAGAGGAGGGCTACGAGGATGATGAAGGGGCTGGAGAACCTTTCCTACGAAGAAAGGCTAAGAGAGCTGGGGCTGTTTAGCCTAAAGAAGAAAAGGCTCTGGGGAGACATCATGACAACCTTTCAGTACTTAAGGTGACTTAGAAAAAAGATGGAGAGTGACTCTTTGCTCAGTGTACTTAGTGTCAACAGACAGGACAAGGCAGAATGGTTTTAAACTAAAAGGGGGGAGACTTAGATTAGAGGTTAGGAGGAAATTCTTCACTCAGAGGGTGGTGAGGCACTGGAATAGGTTGCCCAGAGAAGCTGTGGATTCCCTATCTCTGGAGGTGGTCAAGAACAGGTTAGATGAGGCCTTGGCCAACCTGATCTAGTGGGTGGTGTCCCTGCCTATGGCAGGGGGATTGGAACTAGACGATTTTACAGTCCCTTCTAATTCAAGACATTCTATGATTCTATAATTCTTTCAGCCTCTAATTCTCTCTAAAAAGAGCTTGGCCACTGCTTGTAAAATGACTACTTTTAAGGAGCGAAAGAGTGAAAAGTCATTTTTGTTTTAATGCTGTTACTGAAACTGAGCCCAGAGGTTTAAACCAAATCTGTCTTTTCTGCCTTTCTCTGCATTGCACATCTGACATGTCTGGTACTGTACCAGGCAACATCTCTGCAGCCAAGTTTAAATTGGCAAATGCCACATCCTTCTAAACCCCAATTTCCACATTTCAGGACTCAAAAACAATGACAGTACTCAAGATAAAGAAAAATGGTGTTGATGTGTCACAGTAGACACACCTACACATTTGAATAGATTAGAAACCTTATCCAAAGATCATTGACAGGCTCCTTTGAACCCATGGGGCTTTGGTTTTGGCCCCTGTCTCTGACAATGCTGTAATCAGTCATTGTCATGTTGTGCTGAAGCACAAACCTCATACAACATTCTAGGAGATTTTAGGAATATCTCCTAAAACAAAAAACACTTCCTATTTAAGAACAGATTGCTTTTAGGTAGTCCTGTAGCCTGGCTCTCTACTGTGCGAAACAATTGTTTCACCTTCTGGCCTCTGGAGTACATAGCTTTTGATGTGTTCACCATTATTTACTGAAGCAGTGGAGTGATATTTGATGACATTGGGATAATGGCAAAAAGACAATCACAAAGATTAAAGATGACCTTTTAAAAGACTCTTTGAGTGGGATATGTCCCCTTGGGTAAGTGCTAAAAGGGACTGAGAGCTGTCAAAATCCTGTCAAATCCCTGGGAATGAAGAGAGCAAAGCTTTCTTCTTTACAGTAAGTGCTAAGCATCAGCAAAGACTTTGTCTAAGGCAGAGTTTCCCCATCCTTTATGCACATACCTGTTGGCTTCTGTTGTGTAGACAAAGGTGATATGTCTACAAAAAAGTAAAGTAAAAATAAAAAAAAAGCTTTTTTTTTTTTTTTTTTTTCCCCCTAATATTCCAGAAATTTCAGTTGGGCAGAAACTGTGAAAATTCAGACACCCATCCATTTCTCAAGCATAGGAAACTGCATTTGTCCATCATTCTGTTTGAAGAAATTCTGTTCCTGGAAATCAGCACGGTGGTTTGCTTCTGACTGTGCTGTGATAACTCTACATCAGACTTCTGACTTAAATAAGGTCAGAAAAAAGGTGCCTTGTGCCAAAACTTGACATATGAATACAAGACTCCTGTCAGCACAGATGCCAGTCCCAGCTGTATAGCTCAGCTGTTCTTGCTAATGGATGCCAAGTGGTGTAGTGGAACAACATATAAATTAAGATCCTGTATATATGGATTAAGTACTGATGAGAGGAGCCATTCCTATGAAGATCCTACTTTCTTCTAGATGACTTGCCCATTTACATTTAAATAGTGCTTATAGTTTAGCTGAGGTTTTGACATCTTTTCTGTTTAAGAAACTGTCCCCACTTTCCTGGATGATGCGATGTATCTTGTTTAGCTCGACCTTTAAAGTAGTCATTCCATGCAACTATTTGCCAGGCTCTTCCCATGCTCAGCCCATGCAACAGGCTCTCCCGTGGCTCCCAGCTGGGTACTGGAGGAGCTTGCACCTGACTTCCACTGTCTGTGTTGAAAAATTGCCTGAATGTTTGCCTCTAGGGCAGGTATCAATTAACTGTGCTGCAAGCTAACACAAGAGAGTCAATAAGACATTCCTCTTTACTTGCTGCTGTGCATTATTGATGCAGAATATCATCAGGATGATGTTAACATAATTCTGTCCTGTTCCAGCTTGCTGGCACCAGCCAGTGTAATATCAGCAGTGACTGTTTGCTGTATCAGTCAGTACTTGTTTCTTCTTTTTGTGTCTAAGTTTAGTGGCTAATTCTGCTTACAAATGCTCACAATCTGCTCACTAGAGAATCACTCTGATATTCAGCAGTCACTCAAATGCCTGTTGCTGAGCGCATGTCAAACTGTTAAATACCGGGTACTGCTGGATATTTCCACCTAGAGGAAAATGCCTTTATTTCATTGTGGGGCTGTTAGGAAAACTGCTCCATTCAGAGAGCCTCAAACATGTTCCTCTCCCTGATGTTGTTATACATGAGATTTATACATACTTTTTAATGGTTCAGTTACATAATTAGAATTTAAAATAGCACAATCAAAACTGAAAGACTGAAAAGGGGAAAGAAAAGGGGTCTGAAAAGCCTGGAAAACTTCCACTGAAACAGGATCACTTCAGCTGAAATCTCCAGCAGCAGAGATGGATGGTGAGCACAATACTGCCATCTCTTGAATACCCTTTGCAATATCTGTTTTTTCACCAATTTATTTTGCTCAGTTAGGGCTGCAGCTCTAGTACATGCATCCCAGCATGCAGGGCACTGTAGCCCAGCTCTCAGAGGCTAAATAATCCAGAAGTCCAGACAAGAATCTGGACTTCAAGAATCCTTGAAGTCCAGACACTCTGAGAGAGGAAAACAAAGAGTGAAAACACAGCCAGAAAATAGGGGAAAGCTGATGGTAGTCTGGTTGCACTGTTATGTGGAAGAAGGTTTGTTTGTCAAGTCCTTTTTCTTAGATTTGAAATTTGAGATGTTTTGAGGATAAGGAAATCATTAGATCACCTAATAGATGCCTGCCTGTTGCAGCATATCCATTTTCTTTTGTACTGGGCCTTGAAGCTTGTTATCAAATAAAATAAATATAAAGAGGAGCTTCTAGAAAGGTGTCAGAGATGCAACTGAAAAATGAACAGATTGAGAATCTCTTGGTGGCTCGAGTTACCCTCATTCTTAGAAATGCATGTGTAATCTGCATTTGGAATATGTTCAACTTCAATTCACAGCTACTACCTCCTTATGCCTTTCATTGTTAAAGTCATAGCACCTGGTAATTTTGTTTCCATGAAAGTATGTCACGTAATGGACATGCTGTCCAATCTACCTTTTCAAACTAAACATGTGCTTCAGAGGAAAAAGAAAATAAAGGATACAAATCTACAATACATTTGCAACCACCTTACCACATAGCCTCTGACATAGTTTTCACTTCCCTGTTTAAGGTAGATATTCTTCAAAAGACACTTTCTGTCCTCTGTTTTGTACTCTGATCATAGTAAAATAATTAGTATGATCATAGAATCATAGAATCATAGAATATCCTGAGTTGGAAGGGACCCTTAAGGATCATCAAGTCCAACTCTTGACACCGCACAGGTCTATCCAAAAGTTCAGACCATGTGACTAAGTGCACAGTCCAATCTCTTCTTAAATTCAGACAGGCTCGGTGCAGTGACCACTTCCCTGGGGAGCCTGTTCCAGAGTGCAACCACCCTCTCTGTGAAGAACCCCCTCCTGATGTCAAGCCTAAATTTCCCCTGCCTCAGCTTAACCCCGTTCCCGCGGGTCCTGTCACTGGTGTTAATGGAGAAAAGGTCTCCTGCCTCTCGACACGCCCTTGCAAGGAAGTTGTAGACTGTGATGAGGTCTCCCCTCAGCCTCCTCTTCTCCAGGCTGAACAGGCCCAGTGACCTCAGCCGTTCTTCGTACGTCTTCCCCTCCAGGCCTTTCACCATCTTCGTAGCCCTCCTCTGGACACTTTCCAACAGTTTCATGTCCTTTTTATACTGTGGTGCCCAGAACTGCACACAGTACTCGAGGTGAGGCCGCACCAGCGCAGAGTAGAGCGGGACAATCACCTCCCTTGACCTACTAGCGATGCCGTGCTTGATGCACCCCAGGACACGGTTGGCCCTCCTGGCTGCCAGGGCACACTGCTGGCTCATATTCAACTTGCTGTCTACCACGACCCCCAGATCCCTCTCTTCTAGGCTGCTCGCCAGCGTCTCATCGCCCAGTCTGTACGTGCAGCCAGGGTTTCCCCGTCCCAGGTGCAGGACCCGGCACTTGCTCTTATTGAACTTCATGCGGTTGGTGATTGCCCAGCTCTCCAACCTATCCAGATCCCTCTGCAAGGCCTTTCCACCCTCATTCGAGTCCACAACTCCTCCAAGTTTGGTGTCATCAGCAAACTTGCTCAAAATACCCTCTATTCCTACATCCAGATCGTTTATAAAAATATTGAAAAGTACCGGCCCTAAAATGGAGCCTTGAGGGACCCCACTGGTGACCGCCCGCCAGCCTGACGCAGCCCCATTTACCATAACCCTTTGGGCCCTGCCCGTTAGCCAATTGCTCACCCATCGTATGATGTTTTTATTTAGCTGTATGGTGGACATTTTGTCCAGTAGGATCCTATGGGAAACCGTGTCAAAAGCCTTGCTGAAGTCCAAAAAAATCACATCAGCTGGTTTCCCTTGGTCCACCATACGGGTGATCTTATCATAAAAGGAAATCAGGTTAGTTAGGCAGGACCTACCCTTCACAAACCCATGCTGGCTGGGACCAATGACTGCTTTGTCCCCCAGGTGCGCCTCAATAAGTTCGAGAACCATCTTCTCCATGATTTTACCAGGCACTGACGTGAGACTGACAGGCCTGTAATTGCTAAGGTCTTCTTTCTGACCCTTCTTGAAAATTGGCACATTTGCCAGCTTCCAGTCTACCGGGACCTCTCCAAATTCCCAGGATCGTTGAAAAATAATTGAGAGAGGTTCCGCGATGACATCCGCCAGCTCTTTCAGCACCCGGGGATGAATCCCATCTGGACCCATGGACTTGTAGGGATCCAGGTGGAGTAGCAAATCCCGCACACGTTCAGGGTCGGTTGGGAGTTTGTCATCCCCACCGTCCCGGTCCTCCAGCTCAGGGCACCCTGGGTCCCGAAGCCCATCATCGGCATTGAAGACAGAGGCAAAGAAGGCGTTAAGCGTCTCTGCTTTGCCTATGCCATTGTCTGTGAGGAGACCTTCCCTATCAAGGAGCGGCCCTATGTATTCTTTAGTTCTCCTTTTTCCATTCACATATCTAAAAAAAACCTTTTTATTTTCTCTCACAGACACAGCCAGTTTCAACTCTAGGTGTGCTTTGGCCACTCGAACTTTCTCCCTACAAACACGAACAGCATGATGGTACTTAAAATACTGGTAGATGAATTTAACAATCTCTGGAATATATGTTTCAGTTTGATAGATCAAAGCAACTCCTTATGCTTTCTGCAGATTCAGAAAGAGACTCTGAAAATATTCTTTGAATCTTTAAGAGCTGGAAACTATATTTTTAAAATAAAATCAAATAAAACCAAATTTACAAACCCATAGACTTTTGTAAATGACTTAGAATCTGGCTGGAACACTTACCCTGGGCTAGTCCCTCACTTTCATACAAGGGAAGAACTCTAGCTTAGGGAAATGATGTTCTTGTTAGTGTAAAATTAATATTAACATTTTACTTTTTACTCCAAATAAATGAACTAAATCTTATCAGACTTCTCTAACCTTAATCTGTCCCCACGTAAATAGATTAAGGTTGTATGCAAAAGAGAAATCACAAACAATAACAGTAAGTTTATCTGTTTACTTCATTCTGGTTTATATAGTTTAAGAGGCCTGGGGAAAAAATCAAACTACATTTCTCAGTGAATTGAATTGCCACTCTTTAATTTTCAAATTTCTTTTGTGTCTCCCAAATCTCATAACTCATGATTTTTAGCATCCTAACTTCTCAGGTTGTACTGCTTAAAACTTGATCTGGTACCTTTTTATTTATAATCTTTAATTATGAGAAGACAATTACTTTCTTCATTGTACAGATTGCAAAGATGTGCTGAACATTTCCATACTGTCATTCAATGAAAAAACAAATAAACAAACAAAAAAACCCCTTTAGTCCATATTTTTCCTGCATTGCTTCTACTAGTTGGTTCAGAATGCAGAAATTGGATGTTTTTCCCCTTTGTGTAGATTTATTTCATACTGTATTCTCACAAGACACCCAGTCCTCCTAGCCAGACTCACCAAATATGTTGTTATCAATACTTTTGTAAAACAAAAAAATAAAAAAATTAAAAAATCCCAGCACCTCTAAAGCACCTTTCTTAAGCAGCAATTCAAGACAAGCAAACCAAAAATCTTTAAGTAGCACCAAATTCTGTATTATTTCCTTACTCATATACAGTGCAGCTGAAAGGATGTTGAAGGCATGATAAGGCACAGTTCTACTACTTGGTAACATGAATAGTCATTACAGTGTCAAATTGTTCATGTTCTGATAATCAGCCTGAGGAAAAGTAGTTCAGCTGAAATTGCTTGTCAGATCTCTTGCAACTGTTTGCCAAATTCGGGTTCATTTGGAACAATGACTCAATTTTGGGGTCACAGGTGAATGTGACAGTACCTATTTTACCTACTTCTGTGGGGAGCCTGAGTTAAGTTTACAGGTAATCAGAACCTTCATTTACATTGATTGAGGGCTATTCTTAAACATCCTAGAGGGCTCTGATCTGTCTTCTCTCCTCTCTGGACTACTACCTCTCTTTGCTAACATCAGGGGAAGATCTCCAGGTTCCCCTGAAAGGTAGTCAGGTATGAATGGTGTTGCTTGAATAACTAGTTTATTGTTCTTGTCAAGATTGTGTTGATCAGAAACTGGGACATTTGGTAGGTCCTCTCAATCAGTCTCATTCACTTTGTTTTGCTTTGCCTTTCATTCAATTTTTCCACATCCTTAAAAAAAAAAACAAAACAAAACACGACCTGTCCTATTTTATTTTTCCCCGTTGTCTCACACTCTGCTGAATTTACATCCTTATTTCATGATTTCTCGTCTTTTTTTTTTTTTCTTATAGTTCTTTAGTCAGAATTTAAAAATAATAATAATAAAAACAAACAAACAAACAAACAACAAAAACAGATGCTTCTGTACTTATTAGAGTTATTATTCAGACAGGAGAAAATGAAAGCTTTGGATTTCTTTTGTAAGCTGTTGAACTGATCTTGACTGAAATATCTATTCAGATGACTTTGGTAAACCAGCTTGACAAGTTGTATGGAACTGAGAACAGCATAGAACAAATACCAGTGAGTTTCTTGGCCTTATCCCCAGACTGTTCTCATTCTGAATTGGCCTTTCCTTTTTTTCTCCAAGATTCAGCAGATGTTTAGCATGGCAGGACAGATGTGGGGATGCAAGAGAACTTGGCTGCCAGTCATTATTCAGTTTTGTTTTTTTTTTTTTCAAAAAAAAAAAAGAATCCATGGCAAGAGGTGCTATATCATTTCTAATCAGAACAAGTCATGTCTCCTGCCTGATGTGATATCAAAAGATGGGAAAAAAAAAATAATTATATATATATGGCTACAAAGTCACCTTTAAGTTCTGTTGAGTATGCTACTTGTTTTTCAGTTTCAATACATAAAGGTTATATTAATAAAATACTCTTGCAATTAAGACACATCCAAAGCATTTGAATCCATAAGAACAGACACAGACTAGATCCAAAGGTGAAAAACTGCATGTTTGTTACCATATTATATTACACAAAAGCTGTACCGTACCAAAGGGAAAGCACACATGGGCTACAGATCCCTCAGCTATTATTTATTACCATACAACAGCTGTATTTTTTCTCTCCTCTCCAGATATACAACTACTCGATATTAGTCAAGTACTTTGGTGTAGTTCATCCTCATTTGGCAGAATATTTGCTGAACATTTGGCATGTTGAAGAGAATGGAAAAATATACTGTCCCAAGGTTTCTTTTGGTAGTTTTGCCAAGCGGGGATTCAATGAATGAAGGCAATGTCCATCTTTTGGCCACAGGTCATATCCTGAGGCCTCTCCAGCTTCCCTTATTAAGTTCCTACTCTGGAAACTCTCATTAATTTAAGGAGAGCTTGACTAAGTCAGCTGAAAAAGTATTAAGTCAGTGCCTGATAAGTTCACATTCAAACATCGTATTACATCAGTGGGTGC
Organism: Aythya fuligula; assembly: GCF_009819795.1. Lineage (NCBI taxonomy): Eukaryota > Metazoa > Chordata > Aves > Anseriformes > Anatidae > Aythya > Aythya fuligula. The sequence goes on from NC_045559.1 coordinate 198,057,353, forward strand.
TTATAACCTGTTTCTGTCCTTCATACACATGCTGATTATTTTATATTGCTTCTTACAAAAGGTGTCTTACATTATGTTGCTCTGTGTTCTGTGGTGCTGATATCCCTACCTTGTACATGATGAAGGGAAATATCAAAATGTAGAACTTAATATGATAGTGTGAAAAAAGTAATTTCACTGCAGGGAAACTGAATTCTTCCTGAACATAACCTGTGATACTGAAGTTTCCAAAGTAACAAAGGAAAGATATTAAATAAATATAGTGTGATGGGTATCTTGTTTAATGAACAACTGAACCATCATTTTAATTAGGTTCAGAAGATTAATTGAGCTAAGCTCATCAAAAATCATGAGAGATTCTGGGATGGCTGCAAGAGAGAAGAGTTGGAAACTGTCTGGGTGGAAAAGGTGGTAAAAGCAAGAACTTTTATTATTATTATTTTTTCCCTCCAAAGCCTCAAACAAATTCTTGGATACCCTGGTAAAAAAACTTTTAAATGAGTGACCAGTTGCAATAGGAGTTAATGTGTTTTTCTTGAAAAAATCAAGCCCCAGTTAAAGAATCCTCTCTTTGGACCTCTACATTATGAAACACATTTCAAGTTATCAATGTAACTGAAACTGATAGATAAGGAGGGATTCACGAGACAAGATGTATATCTACAACATCAGTGTCTTCTTCTGAGAGGATCATGGGTGGATATCTCTGCTCTCAGTAGAGGTTCAAAGACATCTGAAGGCATTTCTATACGTTGTGGTTTAACCTGGCCAGCAGCTAAACACCACACAGCCGTTCGCTCACCCTCTCCCCTCCCTCTTTGGAATGGGTGAGAGAAATGGGAAAGTGAAGCCTGTGAGTTGAGATAAAGACAGTTTATTAAGACAGGAAAATAGTAATAACAATAATAATAATAACAATGATGATAATAGTACTACTAATATAATGTGTACGAAACAAGTGATGCACAATGCAATTGCTCACCACCCGCTGACTGATGTCCAGCCTAACCCCAAGCAGCATGGCCCCCCCACCCCTGCTAGCCACCCCTATCTATTGTTCAGCATGACCCCAGATGGTATGGAATGCCCCTTTGGCTAGTTTGGGTCAGCTGTCCTGGGTCTGTCCCCTCCCAGCTCTTGCTGCACCCCCAGCCTGCCTGTTGGCAGGACAGAGCAAGAAGCTGAGATGTCCTTGGCTTGGTGTAAGCACTGCTCTGCAACAATTAAAACATCAGCATGTTATCAGCACTCTTCTCATCCTAATCCAAGACATAGCACCCTACCAGCTGCTAGGAGGAAAATTAACTCTGTCCTAACTGAAACCAGGACACTATAATAAGATTTATTTAATCCTAAAGTAGATGTCTCAAAGACATCAATAAATTTTTGCACCAGAAACATGTAATGCTTTTCCCACTTAACAGCATTCTGGAGGTGACAATCTTGGCTATAGTTATAGTTATGGAAAGCTGGGTCACTGTGTACTTGTATGTCAATCATTCAGATGATTTCTTGAGAAAATATAAACAACAGTAGAAAAGTTGTCATTGAAAGGCCTGTTCCTCCTCATTGAAGAAATTTGTTCAAGTCTAGAATTCATTTTGAGTTGCAAATTTAATTTTCCTTGCCTGGTAGTCTTAGTTGACTTTCTTGGCTCCACAGTGAAACCTCATAAGTGACAAACATAAAAGAAAAATCAATTCCCTTAGATGGGTGGGTATGCTTTTGCTTGTGCAGCCCAGGATGTGATTAACCTCTATCACTGCAAAAGGACATTTTTGATAGATGTTTAATTCATTGTCATGAAGAGTCCATGAGTGTGAGTCCATGGCATTAGTCTTGCTTTACCTTCTGTCACTCCCTTGTCAGTGACATGGACAGTGGGATGAAGTGCACCCTCAGCAAGTTTGCTGATGGCACCAAGCTGTGTGGTGTGGGAAGGGATGCCATCCAGAGGGACTTGGACAAGCTGAGAGGTGGGCCTGTGTGCACATCATGAGGTTCAACAAGGCAAAGTGAAAGGTCCTGCATCTGGGCCAGGGCAATCCCAAGCACAAATACAGACTAGGAGTAGAAGGGATTGAGAGAAGACCTGAGGAGAAGGTCCTGGGCATGCTGGTTGATGAAAAACTTGACATGAGCTGCCAATGTGCACTTGCAGCCCAGAAAGCCCACCGTATCCTGGGCTGCATCAAAAGCAACATGACCAGCAGGGCAAGGGAGGGGATTGTTCCCCTCTGCTCTGCTCTTGTGAGACTCCACCTGCAGCCCTGCATTCAGCTCTGGGGCCCCACACATGAGAAAGACATGGACCAGTTAGAGTGGGTGCAGAGGAGGGCCATAAAGATGATCAGAGCACCTCTACCATGAAGACAGGCTGAGAAAGATGGGGTTGTTCAGCCTGGAGAAGAGAAGGCTCCAGGGAGACCATAAAGCTGCCTTCCAGTATCTGAAGGAGACCTATAAGGAAAACTCAGGAGGGACTCTTTGTCAGGGAGTGCAGTAGGACAAGGGGGAATGGGTTTAAATTAGAAGATGGGAGATATAGATTATAAATAAGGAAGAAATTCTTTACTCAGAGGATTGTGAGGCACTGGAACAGGTCACCCAGAGAAGCTGTGGGTGTCCCCATCCCTGGAAGTGTTCAAGGACTGGTTGGATGGGGCTTTAGGAAACCTGGTCAAGTGCCCGTAGCAGAGAGACAGATGGATGATTTTTAAGGTCCCTTCCAACCTTCCAAACCATTCTGTGATTCTGTGTTTTCCACTTCTTCCTCCTCATTGTAATTTACCCCAATTAACTACTGACTTATTGATGACTTTGTCTTTGAGCATTCTTTACAGAACAAATTGCAGTTTGTAACAGGTGGTCACACCAATCTCAACTGTAATACGGTATTTAGGACAAGACACAAAATATCCCAGGTTTCAGAGAGTCATGTTTCTATATCCAAGTAGGATTTAGTTCAAGCCACAATGGATGCTTTGGAAGTAAAGAAGATAGTTTAATTGAAAGCTGACTGACATATCTGCAAAATAAAACTTATTTTTTATTTCTTTTTTTAGGATTTTCTCTCTAAAGGAAACACACCTCCAGTTCCTACTGAATTTCAAAGATGCTGGTTTCCTTGATCCTTCATACCCCTTTATAAATTCCCAGACTCTATCTGCATTTTGCAAATTTTTGTGATTTCAAATGTTGTTGCATTACTCTTTTTAGTCTTGATCCAAAAGGGAAATGATAATGTTCATAGAATCACAGAATAATAGAATATCCTGATTTGGAAAGGATCCACAGAGATCCTTTAACTTTGTTCGCTTACTTGCTGTATGTACATTTTTCAATGTATACTTAATCTTAATTCCATGGATTATACATGCATAATTCTTAAGAAGGGCTCTATGTTTTTAATTAAAAAAAAAAAAAAAAAAAAACAATTCATGTAATTTTGGCTGCATTTCCTATTTCTGCATTAGCAATTTACTCCTCAATTTCTAATTTACTTGAGGAAGATATTTTTTTTTTTTCCTTTTGGCCTGCAGAAGACATCTCATTTGCTTGTGGATAGCAGTTGGATTTGCAGCATATGGAATGACTGAGAATTGAGATATATATGTGCAGTGGGGATCATATTGAAACTCTGCAGGAAATGAGCTGTAAGCACTCTTCTTCTCAGCCTCACTGCTAGCCCATATTCCCATCCTTGTCAATCAGCTTGGCTCTCTCCTACATCAGGATGGTATGCAATGATTTAAATTCTCTGCTTGGGCTTGGACATCTGTCTTTGTAAGGATGCTATGTCAATCTGATCTTTTCAACGGCCACATTGATTATCTCCTGTAAATTCTTTTTCTCCAGTTCTTCCAAAACGTAATAGTAAATTAATTACCTTGTAAAAAGTGATTTATTTTGTTTGAATCCATTGCACTAAAATACAGTTATATCATGCATTACTAATACTCCTTCTCAGACCCTTTTCAACGCATTATGGAGAAAAGTGCTATGTCTATCAAGACAGCTGGATCCATCTTCACTCCCAGTCTCTCTGGCAACAGTTTTGTTACTAAATAAAACAACACAAGAAGAACCAGAGACCCATTGGTGTTACATCTATACATCAAAGATCTTATTATACAGGAGACCATATACATCTGTCTACAGGACATAGGATTTGGCTGTGCTAGCTCCTGAGCCATGGCCACATATTATTTAGTACAGGATTAGTTGACATGGACAGAAACTTGGTAGGGACAATGATAATGATTAAGTGAGATGGATGAATGCTGTTTGAGTTAGTGTTCACAGCCAAACCCTGAATCTGCCTAGTTAGACATATATTTAATATTTTATTTATTTATTTCCCTTTCTCTTATGGAATGTCATATTTTTCCTATTCCGTAATGGACCTATGACGCTCTGTCTCTAGGTTCATGCAATACCATACAGCTCTTGGTAAAAGTGCAGTGCCAAGCTAAGCTGTCTAAGCTGTATCTGGACTTAATCTTAGAAAACGAGTCTGGCATTACTCTGTTACAAGTGGATTTTCTAGCTCTGCTCTCCATGAGCTCAGAGATCTCTGTGTTATGTTTTGTTGTCTGGTTCAAAACTGCCCAGTGTACTCACTGTTACTCTACGGTGTTTTTGGGTTTGGAGCCTGCAGTTTTTTCCTTCATGAACCATTTTTTTGAATAACTAAGGCTTAAAGACCCCTCTGAAGACAAGGTTTCCAGCCCAGGTTGCTCAAAGCCTTGTCCAGCCTGGCCTTGAACACTTTCATTGATGGGGTATCCACAGCTTCTACAGGGAACCTGTCAGAGTGCCTCACCACTCTGAGTGAAGAATTTACACCTAATACCTAATCTAAATCTATCCTCTTTTTATTTTAAAGCCATTTCCCCTCCGCTTGTCCTGTCACCACAATCCCTGATAGAGTCCCTCCCCAGATTTCCTGTAGGCCCCTTTAGGCACTGGCAGGCCACTATAAGGTCTCCACCAGAGCATTCTATACTTTAGGCTGAACAACCCCAACAGAGGTCTGTCTTCATAACAGAGGTGCTCCAGCCCTCTAATCATCCTTGTGGCCCTCCTCTGGACTCATTCTAATACTTCAATGTCCTTCTTGTGCTGGGGGCCCCGGAGCTGAGCACAGGGCTGCAGGTGGGATCCCATAAGAGCAGAGCAGAGGTGGACAGCCCCTTCCCTTGCCCTGCTGGTCATGTTGCTTTTGATGCAGCCCAGGATACGGTGGGCTTTCTGGGCTGCAAGTGCACATTGGCAGCTCATGTCAAGTTTTTCATCAACCAGCATGCCCAGGACCTTCTCCTCAGGTCTTCTCTCAATCCCTTCTACTCCCAGTCTGTATTTGTGCTTGGGATTGCCCTGGCCCAGATGCAGGACCTTTCACTTTGCCTTGTTGAACCTCATGATGTGCACACAGGCCCACCTCTCAGCTTGTCCAAGTCCCTCTGGATGGTGTCCTTCCCCTCCAGCATGTTGACCGCACCACATAGCTTGGTGCCATAATGATCTATGGGCCAAGCAAAGAACATTTCTGGACATCTTCAAGTGTCTAGGATATCTGCCTGAAATGCTTCTCACTTTTAGTCTAGACATCATTTCTCTTCTATTTTTTTTTGGCTTTGCTAGTTATGAGACAATTTGGCAAGCTACTTTGAATGTCAAGTCAATCTCCTCCTCAGGGCTTTTGGTTCTGCAGTTCTGAAACATCTCATGTTCACAGCAGTTCACCAAGATCATAACTTTATCTTCCAACTTGTCCCCCAGCAGTCTTGATTTAATTGCAAATAGTTATTAAATAACCCAGTGTTTAATGCAATATAGACACTTTGTTAACACCAATAAATGGGAAAAGGTATCTGGGAAAACTATATAAAGCTACCCTTTTAGATTTGAGACAAATTGCTCACAAACCCTCTGGATCTGTGGCACTGAGTTGCTTATTATCCCTTCTCCCCTCATGACAGACTTTCCAGCACAATCAAGAAAATGGTGGGTTATGTTCCCATAACATTATTTTACGTCCTTCATATGGGGAAGTATTCTCACTCCTACTCAGGCTAACAAGAATCATGAAGAAATGTTAATTAAATACTCTTTCTCAGTCCACACGCACACTAAAAAGCTGTTAAAACTACATAACTTAGTGCTTTAACAGCTGAATAATGTTTCCTTTTTTTTCTGTTTGTTTTGGATGAGTGAAAAAATGATGAGATATTTCCTATCCCACTTAACACAAAGTGGTTAACTCTTTTGTATATAAGTATACACACTAGAGGTCTGTGTTATGGATATTTACCATGGATTTCTGTATGTTAGCATAAAGAACTTACCATCCTCTTTTACAACCCCAATTAAAGTAACAGACACAGAGCAAAGTACACCCAGGTATGAGATGCTTTTGAGAGAAGAACAGTATGAAAATTGGTTAATGGTTTGGACACTAACTAGGAAATTATCTTAAATGTTGATGTACAAGCATATTACTGGCCTGGTAAACCTAAATTTTAATTTTCTGGTCATAAAGGTTGTAACAATGCTACAGGTAGCAAAGCATTGTGATGTGCAAATGGAGCATGTTTGGCTTTGATTACTGACAGATTTTTTTAAATAAAGTTACTGGTATGTAACTCTTAAGCTTTACATAAATTATTCTCTGCTTGAGTGAAGAATGTCAAAAGGAATTCATGTTTGAAAAGCAGTTTGTATGCTACTAGGGCTGCTTCACGGTGAAAAGGCAACATGTTCGAATCTACCAGAATAGGCATACATGTATGTCTTCATGTTGGTAATGAGCAAAAACAGACAGTAATTAGTATTTTTAGATTTTAATTTATATATATACTTACTAAACATTGAATATTCTAAAATACTAATATGATCTGTGATAATGCCAGTTACCTAAATCTCTTCAACCACAAGAGAGAAGTACTTTCAGAAAACTCAGTATTTTCAACTTTCCAAACATTGTCACCAGCAGGCAAGCACATTACACATCATTAACACCATTTAATCTTTTTCTTTCTAGATTTGTACAGTATGCAAACAATTTTTGTTCTTTTCTTTTTTTTTTCCTCATCTTTTTTATTCAGTCGTATTTAATCATATTTAATCACAGTTGCAAGACCAGGGGAAAAAAATAACTATGTAAAATGCAAATGTTGAGTTAAATGGGAAAAAGTAGCTGCAAGAAAAGGGAGCCATCATATTTTCATCCAGTCAGAAAATGCTTTGATGTCAAAACCCTTTAAAGTTTAAATATTTAGTATGGCAATCCGTTCAAACAGGTTTGTCTTTGGTGTAAACAAGTTCAGGTTCATGAAAATCAATACTCATTGGTGTGTCTGCTTAGCACTGATATTACAACATAAGAATCCGAGGTAAAAAATCTGGCTTCTTTTTTATTTTTTTTTTTCTTAAAGAGTCAGATTTGTAGAAAGAAAAACTCAAATCCCATCTAACCTGTATGGCAGGTGTATGGTGTTAACCTAGAATAGCAGCAATTCTGACTGTGGTGAGAATTATCTTTTTCTAGGATGAGATTAAATTTTTATGCCAGTCCAGTTTATAACTAACATAAGAACAGGCTTTTGTAAAGACTTCAAGTTGTAATGGATTTATCATTTCCTTCCTAAGCTTGTTGAATTTGCCCTTAGTATAAACAGCATACATGTTATTTCCAATTTAATTTTTGGAAATAACACTGTGAGACATTAGCAACTGTTTGGCATGTGACAGCTAACATAGTGACAGGATATGACTGCTAGCATCATGGTTTCTCCTTGGTACATGGTTTCTCCTTGCTCGGCTCTTGCTTATAGCTTTTGTGTCCCAGCATAGAAACTTTCCCCTTGTGTAATCTGTACAACTTGGAGGCTTCAATTAGAATTCTTTAAAATGCCTAGGTTTACAAAACCTTTTTGGATTTCAGAACTTTCTAATTCTATTTTCAAATATGATCAAGATGGGAGTTATCTTTTTATGCAAGGAAATTTCCATTGATGAGTTAAGGGAATAAAGATAGTGCTAATTGGTTGCATAATATTAAAATATCTGGAATGTACATGAAGGCTTAGGCTGTTAATTAAGATAAATTGTGAAAATAGTCATACAGACTATAATTTCCATGTAGACTTTAAATGCAAGAAAATTATCTTGAAGGAGAAATATATGTTAATAAATTCATCCAAGAATCTGATTCCACTCTAAGAGTTCCAAATAATCTGTTAGTGGCAAGTACAATTTGGGTTCTCAAACTTCCTTTCAACTCTAGTATCTTGTCTCTATTTTTGTTGCATTTGAGGGTAAAGAAGTTTGGCAGGACCTAAACTCCCTTGTGTTCCAGCTTGTCCACAGATATCAGACAGGCTGGGGGTGGCTGGGCTTAGATTCTGAGTGAAGTCTAGTTTGGCACTCAGTCCAGTCACATTCAGTATATTAAATTATCACAATCACAGATGCACAAATAGCTCAATACATTTTCAGTCTAATAAATGACTGGTGTAGTTTACCGAAGCAAGAGGAGTGCAAGTTCTTTTGGATTGCTTGTGATAAATACAGTCTGCAAAACACATGCAAATACCAAGAATATGACAAACACAACCAACTAACTACACACGTGCTATCTCATGAAAAACTCTATAGAGAATGTTAGATTTCCCAGGGAAGCAGTCAGTATAACAGAGAGTTCAAATCTTACCCTGGTCAGGCCTCACCTGGAGTAGTGTCCAGTTCTGGGCTCCCTGTACAAAAAAGACAGGGATCTCCTGAAAAGAGTGCAGTGGAGGGCAACAAAGATGATATGGGGTCAGTAGCATATTCCCTATGAGGAAAGGCTGAGAGACCTGGGTCTGCTCAGCCTTGAGAAGATAAGACTGAGAGGGGATGTCATCAATGTGTATAAATACCTGAGGTGTGGGAGACAGAGGGATTTTGCCAACCTGTGGTTGACCAAACCTTTCAGTGGTTTGTAGAGACAGGACAAGGGGCAATGGCCACAAAATGGATCACAGGAAGTTCCGCACCAACATGCAAAAGAACTTTTTCATGGTGAGGGTGACAGAGCACTGGAACAGGCTGCCCAGGGAGGTTGTGGAGTCTCCTTCTCTGGAGATATTCAAGGCCCATCTGGACGCCTACCTGGGCAACCTGCTCTAGGGAACCTGCTTTGGCAGGGGCATTACACCTGATGATCTCTTGAGGTCACTTCCAACCCCTACAATTCTGTGATTCTGTGATTCTGTATAGGCTCAGAGAACTTCAGAGCACATGTTCGGTGAGGGGTGTACACACCTTGGAGGTGGGTAGCCTTTGGGATGGAGGTGTGTTTTGGCATTATAATGAGATTACAATAAACAAAGTTCACCCAGAGGATACGATTTGGTTATGAGTTAGACTCAGGACTGGCCATGCAATCTATCAGTTCCATAGTACCATCACATTCTCCATCCCTGCAGTGACAGCACAGAGCCTGGCCGTAGTGTCTTCACTCTGCTCTGCCCTCTGTGCTATATCTCTTAGATTCAGCACACCAAAGCTCCCCTGGTGTTACCAATACATAAAGTTGTAGGTTATGTTTCCAAGGGAACTATCATGGAACTGATTCCTTGCATATCTGCCACATCTCACTCTGGAATTTTCATCAGTGACGAACCTTCTCTTAAAATGTAGACAAACATTTAGCCTCAATAAGTCAATTCTGGCAATTATTCCATAATTTTCTACACAGAGAGTGATGGGCCATTATAGAGGGCACTTATCATGAATAATAATTATATTAAAACTCTGGATCTTCTGTTAAGAATCTACCACTCTCACAGCCTATATTTGAAAATCCAAATCACACATATATCACAGAATCACAGAACGGTTGAGGTTGGAAGGGACCCCTGAAGATCATCTAGTCCGATCCCCGTGCCAAGCAGGATCACCTAGAGCACATTGCTGCAGGATGGCATCCAGGCAAATATGGGTCATTTAAACCTCACTTTTACTTGCATCTTACTTATGAGTGGAAGGTACTCAATTCAGAAGCCAAGTTAGCCTTGGTTCAGAAACCAAGACTGGTTGCTAGGAACTGTCACTAGTTATTATCATTGTCTTCATGGGTTTTATAAACACCTACTGAAAAATAGGTAATTTATGACAAAACAGGATCAGAAAAATCCATATGTGATTAAGTCTAGTCCCCTGCATTTTTTCTGACTCCCTGTTGTTTGCTTTCTTTTATCCCTACAGTGGCAGGGAGGGGTACAGAGAGGACACGGAAAGCCCACCTGATAAACACGTGGCTCAGGAGCTGGTGCCAAAACAGAAATCTTGAGTTTTTCGACCATGGGGCACTTTACTCGGCACCCGGCCTGATGGCCACAGATGGGTCCCTATCTTTTAGGGGAAAATGGATCCTGGGCCAGGAGCTGGCAGGGCTCATTGAGAGGGCTTTAAACTAGGTAAGAAGGGGGATGGGGCTGAAACAAGGATTGTTGGAGCTGTGCTGGGGGAACAATGGCAAGGCCAGGGGATAAGGCAATGGCCCAGCTGAAGTGCATGTACACCAATGCACGCAGCATGGGTAACAAACAGGAGGAGCTGGAAGCCATTGTGCAGCAGACAGACTACGACTTGGTTGCCATCATGGAGACGTGGTGGGACCATTCTCGTGACTGGAGTGCTGCAATGACTGGCTATAAGCTCTTCAGAAGGGACAGGCAGCACAGAAGGGGCGGTGGTGTGGCTCTCTATATTAGAGAATCTTTCGATGTAGAACTCGAGGCTGGGAATGATAAGGTTGAGTCCCTTTGGATTAGGATCGGCGGGAAGGCCAACAAGGCTAGTGTCCTGGTCGGGGTCTGCTATAGACCGCCGAACCAGGATGAGGAGACGGATGAGGAGTTCTGTAGGCAGCTGACAGAAGTTGCGAAATCTTCAGCACTTGTACTTGTGGGGGACTTCAACTTCCCTGACATATTCTGGAAGCACAACACAGCCCAGAGAAAGCAGTCTAGGAGGTTTCTGGAGAGCGTGGAAGATAGCTTCCTGATGCAGCTGGTTAGTGAACCTACCAGGGGTGGCGCCCCACTAGACCTTCTCTTCACAAACAGAGAAGGACTGGTGGAGAATGTGATTGTCGGGAGCTGTCTTGGGCAGAGTGACCATGAAATGGTGGAGTTCTCAATTCTTTGCGAGGCCAGGAAGGGGACCAGTAAAACTGCTGTATTGGACTTCCGGAGGGCTGACTTTGTGCTGCTGAGGACATTGGTTGGTAGAGTCCCTTGGGAGGCAGTTCTGAAGGGCAGAGGAGTCCAGGAATGCTGGGCGCTCTTCAAGAGGGAAATCTTAATGGCGCAGGAATAGTCTGTCCCCACATGCCCAAAGACAAGCTGGCGGGGAAGAAGACTGGCCTGGCTGAACAGAGAATTGTGGCTTGATCTTAGGAGAAAAAAGAGGGTTTATAATCTTTGGAAAAGTGGGCAGGCTACTAGGGAGGACTATAAGGATGTTGTGAGGCTGTGCAGGGACAAAATTAGAAAGGCCAAAGCTTATCTGGAGCTCAATCTGGCTACTGCTGTTAAAGATAACAAAAAACGTTTTTATAAATACATCAACACAAAAAGGAGGACTAAGGAGAATCTCCATCCTTTACTGGATGCGGGGGGAAACTTAGTTACAAGAGATGAGGAAATGGCAGAGGTGCTTAATGCCTTCTTCGCCTCAGTCTTTAGCGGCAATACTGGCTGTTCTCTGGATACCCAGTACCCTGAGCTGGTGGAAGGGGATGGGGAGCAGGATGTGGCCCTCACTATCCACGAAGAAGTGGTTGGTGACCTGGTATGGCACTTGGATGTGCACAAGTCGATGGGGCCGGATGGGATCCACCCAAGGGTACTGAGAGAACTGGCAGAGGAGCTGGCCAAGCCACTATCCATCATTTATCAGCAGTCCTGGCTATCAGGGGAGGTCCCAGTTGACTGGCGGCTAGCAAACGTGACGCCCATCTACAAGAAGGGCCAGAAGGCAGACCCGGGGAACTACAGGCCTGTCAGTTTGACCTCAGTGCCAGGGAAGCTCATGGAGCAGATTATCTTGAGAGTCATCACGCAGGGCAAGCAGGCGATCAGGCCCAGTCAGCATGGGTTTATGAAAGGCAGGTCCTTCTTGACGAACCTGATCTCCTTCTATGACAAAGTGATGTGCTGGGTGGATGAGGGAAAGGCTGTGGATGTGGTCTACCTTGACTTCAGCAAGGCTTTTGACACTGTTTCCCACAGCATTCTCCTCAAGAAACTGGCTGCTCTTGGCTTGGACTGGCGCACGCTTCGTTGGGTTAGAAACTGGCTGGATAGCTGGGCCCAAAGAGTTGTGGTGAATGGAGTCAAATCCAGCTGGAGGCTGGTCACTAGTGGCATTCCCCAGGGCTAGGTACTGGGGCCAGTCCTCTTTAATATCTTCATCGATGATCTGGATGAGGGCATTGAGTGTACCCTCAGTAAGTTCGCAGATGACACCAAATTAGGTGCATGTGTCGATCTGCTCGACGGTAGGAAGGCTCTGCAGGAGGATCTGGATAGGCTGCACCGATGGGCTGAGGTCAACTGCATGAAGTTCAACAAGGCCAAGTGCCAGGTCTTGTACCTGGGGTGCAATAACCCCAAGCAGAGCTATAGGCTGGGAGATGAGTGGTTGGAGAGCTGCCAGGCAGAGAAGGACCTGGGAGTGATGGTTGATAGTCAGCTGAATATGAGCCAGCAGTGTACTCAGGTGGCCAAGAAGGCCAACAGCATAAGAAACAGTGTGGCCAGCAGGGCTAGGGAGGTGATCGTCCCCCCGTACTCGGCCCTGGTGAGGCCGCACCTCAAGTACTGTGTTCAGTTTTGGGCCCCTCACTACAAGAAGAACATCGAGATGCTTGAGCGAGTCCAGAGAAGGGCGATGAAGCTGGTGAGGGGTCTGGAGAACAAGTCCTATGAGGAGTGGCTGAGGGAGCTGGGCTTGTTCAGCCTGGAGAAAAGGATGCTCAGGGGTGACCTTATCGCTCTCTACAGATACCTTAAAGGAGGCTGTAGTGAGGTGGGGGTTGGTCTGTTCTCCCACACGCCTGGTGATAGGATGAGGGGGAATGGGCTTAAGTTGCGCCATGGGAGTTTTAGGTTGGATCTTAGGAAGAACTTCTTTACCAAAAGGGTTGTTAGACATTGGAACAGGCTGGCCAGGGAAGTGGTGGAGTCACCATCCCTGGAAGTCTTTAAAAGACATTTAGATGTAGAGCTTAGGGATATGGTTTAGTGGGGACTGTTAGTGTTAGGTCAGAGGTTGGACTCGATGATCTTGAGGTCTCTTCCAACCTAGAAATTCTGCGATTCTGTGATTCTGTGATTCTGTAACTGAATTATCTCACTTCATTTTCTCTAGGAATAGAGCTTTAACTACCTCCCTCAGAAATCTATTCCACTGACAAGTTGTTATCAGTAGGAAACACTTGGATGCTTATCCAAGTGCAAAGCCTTCCCTAAGATTCATAGCTCACCAATATGTTGTAATGACTGCTGACAAGATAAAACTTTACAAAGCCCACTGTGATTAGGGAACTGCAGCACAGAATGGTGTTAGGGTAAGAAATGAATCATTCATGCCTAGTTAAGTATTGCATAGTTTCGTATAGATCTCATACTATTCTAAATGCACTGAAAGAATGCCTACTGGCTGACACATATCCACTCTTCTAACTAGTATGCAGTTACACAGCTATTTCATCTGAAATTCTCCAAGTGGTTCAGAAATTAAGCCTCACTGCGTCCTTGTAAGACAGAAAGAACTGATAATACTCCTAATGCACTGATACAGTATTGTTTCACACTGGTAAGGACATAAGAAAAAAGAGTTCAGGGTGCAAGATTGTAACCTAAAGGAGATTTCAGGTAAGGATGATTTCATTGGACTAGTGAGGTTCCTGAGATCACTGTTTATGTAATCTTCTCTCATCACTAGAAGATGGTGAGGCTTCCCTTTTGGAGTCAGTGGTCCTCCGGTTCAGTTTCAGACATGTATTTTTGTGTTCTGTTAGGTCAGCTTGTATCTCTGGGCTTGTAACTTCTCCCTGCTGCTCTTCCTTGTCTTCTGAGTGAGGCCAGATCTCTCCAGCTTCCTCTCACACAAACTTCATGTCTTCAGGGTTGTTCTCTCTCTCCCATCTCCAGTATCATACAGCCTTTTCATATCCAGTATCTCCAGCAAGCCCTTGTACTATCCCAGCACCCTCATTTCTATCACAGCCAGTTCACTCAAACACTGTGTCAGTACCTCAGTCCTCATTTAGCGCGTTTCAGAGCCTCCACCTCCTTGTGTGATCCCATCCTTCTCACCTCTAGTACCCACCATCTTTGCTCATTCACCAATCTCCATAGCCTAGTTATTCTCCTATACATAGATCCCCACAATTTCAACACTATTCCACACAAGCAGGCACTAGTAACCATCTTGACAACTCCTTATCTCCTTTAACTACACTCTAAGCTTTATCCAGCCATAGCAATACTCCAGTCATTCAGCTTCTCCATAACAGTTGCAAGACAGTCAAATCCAAGTCCTTCCTAATAACTGTATCCACTCTTTTTCTTCATCTTCTTCACTGCTAAAATAAAATTCTCAGTACCATTTCTGTCACTTCATCAAGCTTTTTCCACTCTCAGCAAGGTTCACGGAAACCTTGCTCAATAGTAACTGACACAAAACTCATAATTATTGCCTCTCTGAAATCTAAAGCTCATTGACTATGTGACATAGCAAATGCATCACATTAAAATGCTTTTATAGTTCTCTGTTTTGAGAGATGAAGAAAATTGCTGATTTTATCAGCTACACAATATTCAAAGAGACACACTAAGAAATTCTTTGGTTATTACAGAGAAAACTTAGTCTCCTGGGTTACAGTTTATAAGTGCTGGAAAACATACAGTAGCAAATTAGTGGACTTTTTTTTTTTTTTTTTTTTTTTTTTTTCCTTCAGATAAAACTACTTTTTATGTTCAGCTGAAACCTAAGGGAGATTCTCTCACCATTATGATATGTTTGCCACATTTTTAGTATGTTGTTTCTAAACATCATCTTTTGGTTACTGAAGGCAAGATACTACAGAGAATGGATGCATGTTTGGTCTTAATACATGAATTATTATACATGAATTAATATATATATTTTAAATGTTCAAAAATATTTCAAAATGAATAGTTTTTGCACAACCCCTTGAAATTTGAAGATATACCATTTAGATCTTTAGATCTGCATCTTTAAGTTACCAATTAGATGGTTACTGTTTGTCTATGCACTTGAAAGAAAGGCCAAAATGAGATGAGAATCTGAATACTGTCTTTTTTTAGATCAGTACATTCCATTTCTCCAAGTAACTACAAGGGAAAATGGACTTTATGAACGAGATTGCTAGGCACTGATTGCAATAAATACTTGACTAAGGAATGAATTGAATTTAGATGAGAGGGTTTTGGTCCATAATTGAGGAGCTGTACAGTGAGCTTGTCTCTTAAAAGGAAAGTGCTTTGTGTGACAGTCTGTGGGTGGTCCACGGTGTACTGATTAAATTTATGCAGAAACCTTAATGTGGAACAGAAAGAAGAAACTGTCATTGTGTTTTACCATAAAACATGGTGTTAATGGAAGAAGCAGAGCTCTCATATACTGGAAATATAGGCAAATTCTTCAGCCAAACTGCCAGTGAACTTGGTAGCAACTTTGCTAAGTGACAGCTGAGAAATGCAGCTGCATGCTGACTCGCTGACAAACATGTACTTATGAAACAAGGAAATAATCACTGTGACAACTTTTGTCTTATCTCCTGAGGGTTCATTTGTATAAAAGGATAAAAATGCCATAAAAATTATACTTCAATTGATGCATCTGTGCATTCCTATTTTCCCCATCTCTGATCATATGAGAGGAATGAAATGGAGGATTGTGGGGCCCCAAATCCTTTTTTCTTCAAGACATCACAAATGCACTATTCACAGCCATTAGGTCCTATGACAAGCTTTAGAGTCTATGAGTGCTTATTCCTGTTTTTGTTGAAAACAATGAACAGTCTTATTTTTGACTTTGGTGATGCACTGATAACCCTGAGTGCTATACATGAGCCTTGTCATAAGGAAAGCTAGAAACCTAAGGAACATCAGGCAACAGAAGAAGGAAGAGTCATTTTGGGTTCAAAACCTAATCTCTTTTGCTAAGCCTCAATATAACTATTTATGGAATTATTGTATGGGTAAAAAAGAATATATTCTTTTCTTTGATAGCAGGTTTTGAATCACTGGCACTGCTAATCTAGATGTTACCATAATCATTACTCTTCACTGCTTGCTGTGTAGATTTTCTTTCTACTTGAGGTTTTGTATATCTAGAGGCACAAACATACCTGTCAGCTAGCTTTCAGCTGCCTTCCTGCTGGCCATCCTTTTGGCCTCTGTGATCTTTTCATGATCTCTGTGTGGCTCTGTGGTAAAACAGGAGAATGGGGACACCACACTTTGCAGTGACCTTTTGTGTATGGCTCCCTTTCACTGAAGCTAGGGTGGGTGCCAGATGCAGCTGGGAGCAGCCCTGCGCAGTCACAGCTTGTGTGACTGAAAGATACTAGTTACATAGTTACTAGTTACAAGATACATGTTAGTTTCCCTTGTCTGAAAGTGTGGTTTGGAAGAAAGAGGAGAAAAAGTAATGTGCATCTAAGATAGGATTCAAATAGGGTTCTGGTTGCTGTTAAGGCACCTGAAGGCATGCAATGCACCTTCACAAGGCACACACATTTCAAGAGCTACAGGAGACATGCCACACTAGGATACTGAAAACAAAGTAGGATAGCATCTTCTGCTTAACATTGTTTTATGTGAACATATCTGATAAGCAGCCAGCACTCCAGACTCAATAGTGGTCTAATTATTGATCTAATTAAAGTATTAACAATCTTGTGTGTATGTGTGTGTGTGTGTTTGTGTGCTTGTGATGGCAGGGATTTCTTCCCTGCCTTCTCTCCAGAGTTATGTCTGATCCAGGTTGTTCTAATATGTTTTTAACACAATCTCCCTACTAACTCTTTCCTCACTGGATTGCAGTTCCACATTGTATCTCTTTACGAGCCCAGAAACTGGTTTTACCTGACCCAGAAAGCTGCACTCCCTCTAGGACCCGTAACTGCCTATTGTGTTCACTTTTTTATTCTAGGGTCATAGTTCCTTCTACACAGGAAAGATGGTTGTTTCTACTATTAATTGACATTGGTGGCTGCACCACACAATTTTACAAAACTAAGCTAAAACTGAAACAAATCCAAACAATTGTGAACTGACTGCTGTAGTACTGCTATCACAGCTAAGACAAGCTAAAACCAGCTCAAACCAAGCCAAGATCCCATATTGTCAGGCCAATAAGAAGTTTGTGACTATTGACCTGTAATAACAAATTTATATTTAGAGGGCTGGAACATCACAGCTACCAAAAAACAAACAAACAAAAACCACCACCACCAACAAAAAACCACTATGTATCTGTGTTCAGGCAGCTGATTCTTATCTAGCTGGGAAATTAGCCCACTGACATGATCATGAAAAGGATGTGAATATGCCTCATTTGTGATAGACAGTCCTGCTTTGCTTTATAGTCTAGAAAACCATGGGGAATACAATAATATGTTAGGGAGAAGAGAGAAATATTTGGATTAGTGTTTTCTTTAAAAAATCTCACACACCTCAGTCTGTCAGTACTACATTCCCTGGCTTGAATACATATAGATAGATAAAAAGGACTTGTCAAAATCAGGCATAAATGGTAGAACAACAGCAAGGAATACAGAGTATCCTTTTAAACAAATATCTGGGGGGCTGGCTGACCATAATACAGCTGATGATGGTTGAGAAGAGGAAGAGCACTGGTCAAGGGAGTGAGCAGGAAGGCAAAGGTGTCAAATCCTGTCCAACAGCTGAGGAGTAGTCTGTCAAGAGCTGTAGCTCACTAGAAGCAAATGGGATGTTCCAAGGTTGAATCAGGTCCCTAGAAGATTATGAAGTCAAATATTAGTGAAATATTAGACTCAGTTGTTCTCCTGGGTGCTATATGGCTTTTAATATTATGAATCGGATTTTATTCTGGAGAAACAGATGCCTTTTTTTTTTTCTTTTCTTTTTTTTTTTTTTTTTTCCCCACAAGTCAGGAAATTTTGTGGGTGACAGTTCATGCTGGTTGACACACTTACACCTGACTGATTGACCAATGTCTCTGCTTAAGTTAGAGGTTTGTTGTAGAGTGGCTGAATTGTGGGAGTTTGTGAATAAGGAACAGCAGGCCTGCAGAGAAGCAGTGTCAGAAAATGCAGATGTAATTAAAAGCTGAAATTGAAATAAAACCATGTTGTGAACATATGGACCTGGGTCTCCCACCAACTCTTTGACTTCCACTCTGCAGATACCACCAAGATCTCCACAAAATTTAATTCTTTCTTCCCTTTATCTGAGAGACATTTAGCTTATATTCAAGTTTCATAAATCCTTCTTAATATCAAGTATCTATGGCTTGCAAAGTTAAAAATGATGAAGAGAAAAAAACAGCATGGAATTATATAAAGAATCAGGTTTAGTTATTCTCTTGCACTACAGAAACATAGCTTCCCATTTTGACACTGCCAGAAGTTTTCTTCTTTAATTGAAAGCAAGCTTAGGAAAACAGACTTGTCTTCAATAATGCTGACATATACTTATGGACTGGTATAACACTTCTTCAAACATTTCAAATTAAATGATGATAGCTATGAAAACTCTTCTATCTGTATTGAAAAGGAATAACATTGTATGGAGGATTTCAGAAGTTTAATTTCTAGCTAACAAGCACTGGAACAATGTTTTGGTTTAGGATATAAAAACCCTGACAGTTGATATGTTCAAATATTATTAATAACTTTGTAATTTAGAAAAAAAAAAAAAATTATCATACCTGAAGATCCCAAATGCTGCTAAAAATAACCAAACCAAAACAACAAACATAAAACATCATTGTTCTTCAGGCATAAAATAATTCATTGCTGCTTCAAGACAACTCAGAACAGGTGTCTGACTCAGAAGAATTCAAGTATTGGACCTTTCCAGTGCCACGTGTCCATGCTCTTTTCAGACCCAATAGTTCACCAGTTATTTGGAAATAGTAAAATTAGTTAGTAATAGTAAAATAGTAATAGTAAAATTAGAATTAAGTATGAATATAAAAACAATTTATTGGTGATGTTCTGAAAGCTTCATTTAGTCACTCTAAATGTAAAGCTTAGATTCATTAGACTTCACATGTTTTATGGTGAAAATTGTTTTCTTAGATTCTTACATCATTCTGGAAATTATTTTATCTGAAGACATCCTTCATTCCTTGTCTATTCACTGTACTGCTCCATCAGTCTTTGAAAGTTCAAGTCTTGACAGCCAAAAAACTTGTCATATCTAATTTTCTTGATCCCTGAATGACATTCCACTTCCTTCAATCAATCACTAATAAACACAAAATCTACTGGTATTTATGACAGTGAAAACAATTGAATGTTCTTAGCAGCCCTATGTACAATCCTACTACATGTCTTGGAATTGTAAAAGATTTAGGAACCTCGGTACCAAGGGGCTATATGATAAAGTAATAGTCTGCGCACCCTTTTCTTCCCCCCACAAATAATCTAAGCCTTTCAGCCCAGTCATTTCAAACCCATAAGGCTCCTCCAAATTATATAAGACTGATCTAACCAATATCCATTTACTTTCTTGTTGGTTTATGAGCCTTTCAGGAACACTTTGGCTATGTTTTCACGTTCACCTTCTCAACCAGTTTAAGAACTTTTATGTTTCAAAAGAGACTGTATTTCTCCTTATAAACCATATGAATTCAGGACATGGGATTTTAAGAAGAAGACAATCAGTTGTGATTTGTACTAAATTCTGAGATTTTTTAGCACTGTAATTCAGACAGACATTCATTTTTACCCTGTTAGCTCCACACCACATGTGACATTGGTAGACTGAGGTACATAAGCTAACCTGCTGTTTTAACTACATTAAGAGAAAACATATTGTTGATATTGGCCTCAATCTGTAGAAAGAAATAGGTTTATGTATGAGTTTCTGTTAAGACATAGTTAAAAATGTGATTAGTATCAGATACTAATAAGAGAAGGGTAGTGTGAAAAAAAGTTAGGTATGCTGCCAAATCTATTTGCACCTATTTAGAAGTGGTACTGCATTAAGTGACTTAGAAACAGGCACAAAATTTAATGCTGAGCCTTCAGCTTTCCTTGGAAATAAACAAGAAGGTGTTTGAAGTGGAAAAGTACCTTCAGAACACAAAGGAGAAGAAAAAATCGTGTGGCATTCATCCTGTTTTCCCTTATGAAAGACTTCTTAATACAGAGATTGTTTCTCTTAGTAGCAGCAAGAGAGATGATTGCAAAGCAAATGACTCTAAATATAATGTGCAAATATTGTTTGTATATTTTAATCTTTTTAGAGAAGTTTGGAGTTGTTTAAAAAGCTATTTTTTTTTTTTTTTTTTTTACCAATGATGTATCACAACCCCGCTGTTTAGCTCATCCCAAGAACTTATCTGCCTAAGAATCCATAACAAATCTTAATATCACATTAAGAAATAGTGAATATGATTCACATTAGCATTCTGATCAGATTAATTTTGAAGATAGAAGTTTTCACAATTAATTTATGAGGAAATTATTGTGCCTTTCTTGGAGTGTGTACGTATTAACCAGCCCTCCTTCAGTCTGCATGCTCCTTGAAACAAATTTTATCAAGAAACAAAAGCTGAGTTAAGAGGAAGTAAAGATGCATTCATGGCACTCAGTATTTCCTTCAAATAAGAGTAGAACTCATAAATTTGGTCACTGCTATGAGATTCTATTACTATAGAAATCAGACATCATTTCAGCTTCTGTTATCAGTTACTGATGAGTTAATGAGTAGTATCCTAAGATTTCTATTGAATTGTAATTGGAATAACCAGAAGTTTTTTTGTTTGTTTGTTTGTTTGTTTTCAGGCTGTAGTCTTCTCATTTCTTTTGGACAGATGTCCTAAGAATGCTTTTCAGTAGCAAAGTCTCCATCCTGATTCCAAAAATGTTGGCCTACTTTGTGAAAGACAAAGTCCAGATGTTCTCTTAGGCCTTTAAATGGACCATAAGCCTTTCTTGTGTTCCTTTCTGTGTAACTCATGTATTTGCATAATCATTCAGTACCTATGGAACTTGTTGCAGTTTTCAGTGTTTTCTTCACAATCTTTGTCTTTGTGGAACACTGTGCTTCGATGTAATGAATGATCATATGGGCTATAAAAGCATGATTCAGTATTCTCTGAACCTTAGACTGTATATTTATATGACTATATAAGATCTCTCTCTATATATATCATTGTATCTAGAATTTATAACTAGATGATTACCCTGTTACGACACATTTATCATAAAATGTCCACATTCCTCTCATAGTACTTGGCTATTGTGAGAATGTCTTGTGGCCCATATTGTGAAACATGCCTGCCCAGAACACTGATGCCTAACAAAACCACATCAGGGTTTTGTTAACAAAACCACGTCAGTTACAGTTAAATGTCACACACAACAGTAGGGTGTCGTGGTTCCGCTCGAGTGGGCAGCCGAGCTCCACCACAGCCGCTCTCTCACTCCCCCTCCTCAAAGAGGAATGGGGAGAAAATATGTGAAAAAGGCTCAAGGATTGAGATAAGGACGAGAAAATCACGCAATAATTATTGTAATGGGCAAAACAGACTCGGCATAAGGAGATAGTAAGATTTATTGCCTACAACTAACAAGCGAGAGAAGTGAGAAAACAAAGGAAAAAAAAAAAAACAAAAGCACCTTCCCCCCCCATCCACCCTCTTCCACCTCCTCCCCCCGAGCGGCGCAGGGGAACGGGGAATGGGGGTTATGGTCAGTCTACAGCACTTCTTCTCTGCCGCTCCTTCTCGGTCACTCTTGTCCCCTGTGCTGTGGGGTCCCACCCATGGGATGCAGTCCTTGATGAACTGATCCGGCGTGGGCTTCCCACAGGCAGCAGCTCTTCCAGAACTGCTCCAGATATGGGTCCGTACCACAGGGTCCATCCCTCAGGAGAAAACTGCTCCAACCTGGCTCCCCTACGGGCAGCAGCTCCTGCCGGGTCACCTGCTCCTGCGTGGGCTCCTCTCCACGGGCTACAGGTCCGGCCCGGAATCTGCTCCGGCAGGGGTCTTCCACAGGCGGCAGCCTCCGTCGGTGCAGGGCCACCTGCTCCACCGTGGTCTCCTCCACGGGCTGCAGCGTGGAACCCTGCTCCACCGTGGTACTCCATGGGCTGCAGGGGGACATCCTGCTTCACCATGGTCCTCACCACAGGCCGCAGGGGACTTCTGCTCCGGCGCCTGGAGCACCTCTCCCCCTCCTTCTACACTGACCTTGGTGCAAGGCTGTTCTCTCACTCCCTTGACTCTCCCGGCTGCTGTGTGGCGCAACGTTTTTTCCCTGTCTTAAATATGCTCTCACAGAGGCGCAAAACAACATCGCTTATTGGCTCGGATCTGGAAAACAATGGGGCCCTTCCCAAACATGGGGCAGCTTCTAGATCTTTCTCACAGAAACCACCCCTATGGCTCCCTGCTACCAAAACCTTGCCACGTAAACCCACTACATAGGGTCATGTTTAAGTCCGTGCCTGTTGTGGTTTAACACTAATAGGCAAGTAAGTACCACACCATCTCTCTCTTACTCCTTTTCATCAGCATGACAGGATAGAGAATGGAGGGGCAAATGAGAAAATTGAAATCCACAAAAATACAAAAAGCAGGAAAATAACAAAATTATGATTGTTTGAAAATATATTTTGACAATGATGGTGATTAAGCACCAGCACAGGTTGCACAGAAATATTGTGGAATCTCCATTCTTGAAGATATTTATAGATTGACCAAACAAGGCCCTGTAGATCCAGCTCTTATTGGAGCATTCAACCGTATGATGTTTAGAGGTCTCTTCCAGACTCAACTAGGACTGCTACTACTGGTGGAAAAACAGCTAAGGCTTATCCCACCACTTTTTTACTTGGTCCCAAAGACTAAAAACATGGGTTGAGACACTCCAGATTTCACCAAACACCACAGATACAGTGCAGAGGGCTGTGACTGTGACGACCTTGTAGCAAATAAAGCAACCTGCTTGCCTTACCCAATAACTTGTAAAACGAGATGGTTTGTGCATCAGGGGCAACTAACAAGAGTAAATCAGTGTGGAAAAATGCATGTGAATAGATTCTCTTCTAAAAGTTGAGTCACACCATGAAAGTGTTTTTTTTATGACTGTGCAGGATGTTAATTTTTCTGTCTTTATCAAGGCCCTGTGCTTTCTGTATTCTGCTGATGTACGCTGATCTGATCTGCCGCTCAGCGCATCTGCCATTTGCTGTACTTACATGTTATAAGTCTTTTGGTGACTGCTTCATTGAATTTGTGGTGCTACACACCATGAGATGTGTGCAAAGCTGCTTTTGAAACCGTGTGCTTATCTCTTATACAGAATGTTACCTCTTATTTGATATGTTATTTTCAGAACTTACTGATGTTTTAATTAAAATAATTTGAGTTCATAATCATGGATTCTGATCCTCAAAAAGGAAGGAAAGTGATGATAGCAACTTAAATGCAGTTATTAAATTAAGTGTATATACTAAATGCATGAACTTTTCTTAATACGAAAAACAGCTATGTTCTGACCAATGAAAAGCAACGTTTATTAAAAACTCTTGTAAGGGAGCTGAAAAAAAGAATATTCATATTTTTTTGTTTCTTAGAGCATGAAAGAAGAGGTTATCATTCTTATGGAGCCCTTGAAGACTAACCAAGTATAGCATTTGATCTATTTGCTTACTGAAAGCTCATAGGCTCATGTTATGATGACATTAAACTAATATTGATAACTCACTGTAACCCTCATTCAGGAAAGCATTATGCACTTCTCCGTTCCAATATAGATAAATAAATGCATGTAGTAATTAAGTGTTTTGGAGAATTGAAATCTAATAATATAATTACTGTAAAATTCAGTGTCCTGATTCAGCTGAGAGTTTAAGAACAGGATTTTCATGTTGTTTTTTTATTTGTTTAGTTTTTCTTTTTATGTTAGCACAGAATTAAAACAAACAAAAAAAAAAAAACAAAAAAACTCCTTATTTTATGTCTCATTCTTAGGAGAAAAGAGATGAAGATATGATCAGAGAACATTGTTTCAGTTAGAAAGTGTCTTTCTTCCAAATGAAGTTACCTTTGCTGGATCTAGAGATCTGAGACCTTGATAAATATTTTACGATTAAAAGAAGAAAATTTACCATGCAGACTATGATCTTTATTATTAGCATCTTGCTGTCTGACCTAAATCAGGAATTGAGAAAGAAGTTGATTGCCAACAGACCTGAAAAATTCCTGGCTTAAATGTGTCATGCCATGTGGAATTAATTGTGTATAATTTGTATAAATACCTGTAAATCAAAATCAATTAAAAAAGTTGTTTGTAAGTAGGTTTCACAAATTTTAGAGATAAAAGCTTGACTATTTTGCTCCTTTTGATCTTGGATTCTATAATTCTTCCTTTAATACTTTGCAACATTCCCAAGTATATTAAACAGAATAAACTTGGTTATGGTAAATACATGATGTATTATATACTAAAGCTACTGGCCCCATACAAAATGAATATGGCCCTTACTTTCCTACATTAAAGTATAACCCCCTTATGTCTTTGTTACTATAGATGTAACAGATATAAAGAAAAAAGATCATTCAATGAACACGGGCTTCTGGACTACTTTACCCTACTGATAGAAAACTGCTGACAAAAACTTAGAAACTCAGATGCATGAAAATGCTGATTTCACCTTTAAGTGATAACGTTGAATTATTTAAACATAATTGCCTATCAGAGTAGGTTTGATTTTTCTGCACAAGTCTGAATATTTTAAATCATTAATCATATCCCACTCAACCTCACTTGCAGATGACTCCACTTCTCAGATTTGTGGGGATTTGTGGGATTTGTTGGTCTGTGCTGTATTAAATCATGCATACTCACTTCTGCAGTGATGCATGTAGGATGGTATCCTTTGATAAAGATAGCAGATGGCTGGGTCTGAAGTCCTTTAAGACCTATGTGGCTGTGGTTTGTTGATGTTGGAGTGTACATATCCTTGTGTACATAAAAATTCCCTGTTCCATATTCTCATGAAAAAGGCTTTGCTTGCTTCCAGTGTGCTGACTTCAGGCTTTGAGATTTCAGCTTGATTTTATTTATTTATTTTTATTATTATTATTTATTTATTTTTCAGATTATTACACTGGATTCTTTACTCTTCCAAAGATGGTAAAACATGCCTGGGCAAGAGAGGCAAGCCAATAGGGCTATTTAACCACTTAAACCTCTATGTCTAGAGGAGTGGTCTCTACTCAGTAGTACTTCTGCATTAAGACTTCCTGCCCAGGTCAGTCAGATTCTGGAATCCATGAAGGTAATTATATTCAGTGGCCAACATTGTGCTTGCTAATGACAAGGTCAGAGGATTGTTAGAATAATTTCTAGTCTCAGTGACCTCTGAGTTCTCCTTGTTCTGTACCTCAGTCTCACAGCCATAGGGTGGTGGGGGAGATGCTCCCTGAATATTCCTCTGTGCAAACCATCTGCTTCAAAGGTTACACAAGTGATTTAAAGTCACTGGAGTACTTTCTTTTCTGTTAATTTAGGATTTGGTAGAAACTAGGATTTGTAATACTCCTTGCTCAGGTATTCAACCATTAATGTTTTTGCAACCAGGAAGGCTGAATAGTAGTCGATAGTTATTGGTGAACAGCTATTGTATTCCTGCAATCATCCAAGAGAGACTGAAAATGAATTTCTGTGTATGCACAGAAAATCCAGTGGAAATGTTATGATTCCATTTCTCTGTTTAGTAACCCAGAAGAGGTAAAGAGGAAATCTTATCTGAGTAAAATTCAAATGTAAAGATGTTATCTGAGTCCAGCAACAATTCACATAAAATCTTTGTGTGCTTGATAGATTTTCCATTTAATTAGTTTACTAGCCATTTCTTATAAATTAAAATGTAAAGAAAGAAAGAACTTGAAAGAAAGAACATTCAATTTGTCAAGAAAAACATGTAGCTGTAGAGAGAAGTAAAGGATTGCCATTAGCATAAAACAGCGAAGAAGGGGAAGGAAAAGAAAAAAAAAGAAGTTTAAGCTTGGATTTTTCAGTCTTTTATGAATAGGGTACAGTAAGATTTCATTATACTCCTTTCTGCACTCTTAAGTTCAGTAAACATATATGTCACTGCAATAATCTCAATAAGGAACATGTCCATTCTGGGTTCTGCCCTTGTAGAAATAAAAAAGGATGTGTGTGTGCGGGGGGGGGGGGGGGTTAAAAAGTGATCTTAATGAAATTACTGCACTGAAGAAATTCTTTGAATGCCTGGGAACACAGGAGACTTTACTTGTTAACTCCTTTTCCTAATGATTCACAGGTGAAAATCTGACTGCAGTACTCATTTTCCCTCCATGAAAACTTATTTAATAATAGATGTTTCAATGCTTGTAAGAAATAAATACACATTTAAAATATGCTTCTAGAAGTCACTGGGAAAGTATATTAATTGAGGGATATTCTGGTAGATTTCTACTGTGATCCACTACTTACTCTGAAAGAATCCTTTGTTTTCTCATGTGTAAGAAAAGTAGTGACCATGACTGTTAGCAAGTTTGGAGAATTATAAGAATTATTCTGTTCTCTCCAAATTAGAGAATTCACCATAATATTAAAAGTCACATATGACAGTAGCTTTTTTATTATTATTATTATTCCCACCCAAGCCATTCTATGATTCTGTGATTCTATGATTTATTCTATGATTCTATGATTGATTCTATGATATTATATTTTATATATTCATATGTTATGTTATGGATAATAAGCCATGTCCAATTTAGTCAGGAGCAGGAAGTGTTCTGCAATGAGTCACAGGACATAGAGTGGTATTCAGGAGGATCTAAGGACCCTGCAGAAGAACTGTTTTAACAATTAAAATGCCAAGATGCCCAAGGTATCACCACAAGCTGCTGTGAACAACCCAGCTCCTCTGCTTCATGCCAAGCACTGAAGCAGACTAGTTTCAGGAAACTGCAGCTTCTCGAGAGATGGTGAGGAGAAACCTCCATTGTCAGGCAAAATCAAAGAGTAAGAGGGAAGAGGGTACTGTTGCTTTTGTACAAAAGCTGGTTCAAACAGCCTATCTACACAGAGGGACACAAGCATTATCATGGAGGAAAAAATAACCTGAATAACCTTATTTGGTACATATAGTTGAATTTGTTTTCTAAGCCACTGCAAATCTCCCATGTTGTTTTTATTATTATAATTATTATTTCTTCCGATTTTTATTTGTTATTGCTTTCCCATATAGTGTTTCAGGTTGGATTTATTTATTTATTTATTTCATTTTTATTTTTTCCTTATATAAGTGGCAGCAAAATCCTTTAATTTAAGCCACTTTTTCTTCAGCATTTTACAACATTTTTTTTTCTTCTTCTTCTCAGTAAGAGCAAGAAAAAGAAAAGAAAAAGTAAAAGAAAAAGAAAAATATGTTTAGCCACTGGATGGAATAAATTGTTCCTCGAATGATCACAATATTGATTTTTAACATTATGCACCATCAAAAGGAGAATAAGGAAGAGAGAATATTCAGATATTCAAGAATACTTGTCCTAATATTCCATGGGATACATAGGCAGTAGCATCTTCTAATGGAGGATGGCATTTAGTAAGTAAAAAACTGATGGGAGATTGATAAATAATCATTTCCATTTGTGCAAAGAAGAATAACAATATGTCTACTCACAAAGAAATACCATGTAATTAGAGAAAAAATTATCCATCTGGGTTTAGAAATGCAGATTAAAACTGGAATTTGTCAATATAGGTAAGAATTTGGGGGTGCAAAGAGAGAATTATGGAGGTACTCACAAGCCAGATATGTTTGTATAACATCTTGATAGAAAAAACTATGCTGTAGAGCTTAACTGATCTACTCCAGAATATAGTCATAATTGGTGTGGATTATATAGTGCCTGACATTTATTTATTTTTTCTTCAGCAAAAGATTATCAATCAGTTTTTGTTTCACTCTCTTTTTATTGTGTTTTGTTTTGATTTTCCTATTATTGATTGATAGGAAACAATAAAAGTTCCATTTATATTCTTGGGTTATAATTTTATTTATTTTTTTCTGATGTACTTGGTATTTGTGATCCAAACTATCTGTGTCACAAAGAAGATAACACGAATTCATAATGATTTCCAATCACTGTGTATTTGTGATTGACATTGTAAGTGAAACACTAAAATATTAACTATAATTTACAATGTCTGCACAACCTTTAACCTTTTTGGAAGCGATCAATACAGTAAAACTGTAAAAAGCTCATTATGTAAGTGTTAGGAATGTTTTAACAATTCGTGTCCATAAAGAACAGTCCTGTCTGCCTCTGGGCCCTGCACTGGCAATTTATTTCTTGAACCACAGATGCAGTGTGTCCCAGTCTCCCCCTCCTTCTAGTCAATTTATCAAGTCTTCAGAAAACACTCCTCAAATTTATGAACCTATTTGCTTTTGTTATTCTGGACTTCTATTTCTAACAGTTACAGCCTTTTTTCTGTCATCTTCAAGATTAATTTAACACTGCTATAGGTGTGACTGTCCCCGTGAATGGCTGGTGCAGAATGTTTTAATTACTGGTGAAGTGTCAATAAGAAAGCTATTTGTGTTTGTATGAAGTCTTTGATGTCTGGGGTTTCAGAACAACTGGTAACAACCAGTGACTGTTATGGGATACTATGCAAACCTCCGGTATCTATTTTTTATTTAATCCTAATTTGAATCCTGAGCCATTTCTAGCATAAGGCTTGCCTTTAAATGTGACTTTATAGTTTTGTTTGAACCTGTGAAAGCTACTACTCTGCAGCTAGCACTTCAGGACAAAAGGTAAAGTACTCCTTTATAGCCATAAGCACATCTTACAATACTAAGAAGAATATCAAAAGACACTAA
The DNA here is from genome assembly GCF_009819795.1 of Aythya fuligula. Taxonomy (NCBI): domain Eukaryota; kingdom Metazoa; phylum Chordata; class Aves; order Anseriformes; family Anatidae; genus Aythya; species Aythya fuligula. The sequence continues at coordinate 198,086,539 of NC_045559.1, forward strand.
GAAAAAAAATATATATTGCCTTTCTTCAGTAACCTTATCACTAACCAAATCAAATTATATTCGTTTAATTAAAACTTTCATTATCACAAAATATTTTATATGATTTTGACCTTTATGTAGTTTTTGTTTTCAGTGATTATAAAACTTATCTTAACTTTACAAATTTCAAAATAAATTTAATTTTCAAGAGGTTGATGTTTTCCAATGATGAAATGTTTAATTAGATAATTCACAACCAACTTATTTAGTGCAACAGTTCTGAGGTACTCACTGACTCCTGTAGGCACTATACAAACTGCAAATCTCTCAGAGTAAGTCCTAGGAAAAATGATTTAGTATGCAGTTCAAGATGTATTGAAATTCATTTGTAGATGACACTACAATAATACATATGATTCAGTGTACTGCCTTTTTCTTTCCATCCATTTAGTTTTGTTTTCTGTTGATTGTTATGGGAAAATGTGAAGAGAAAGATGTCAGACTAAACAATGGAATTTAGAACCAACTCAACATTGTTTAATCTTCATTGGCAGCTTTTACACATAACTGAAACATGTCGTTCAAATATAATGGAAGTTAGCATACAAATGATGGTAAACAACTGGTATTTTCCTTATTGTTTCAACAGATCTTGAAGGAATGCATATACCTGTTTCATCACTTTCCCAGTTAACATAATCCAGTTTTCTTCAACAGCTGCCACAGTCTCTTCTGATGTTTAAAGAAGGGGACATGCCTTAATTAGTAAGATGCTTCTCTGGGACTTTGTTAAAAGAAAATTTGGATTGAAGATCTTATAGGTTAAATGTAAATGGCAAATCCAAGACCCTGTGAAAATGAGTTCCCAAACATGTCTCAATTATTCCTTTCAAAGCTAAAACTGTGTAAGAATGTAATCAATTTTAATGATTTTTAAGAGAACTTGTCAGAGAGCTAATAACATATAATTTATAAATAGAGATGTAGAATGTAGAATGCCTTAGAAGTCAAATATGTTTCTGGTGAGATCTAGAAATTCATGCACACATGGTTGTGTTGGACACTAGCCTACTTTTAAAAAACTCTGTTTAGATGAGACTAGGTAGCTACATTTCTTCATACAATGCTCAGTGAAACAAAGGCTTTTCCAAACAGGGTTTGCAGATCAAGAAAATGAGATGCAAACCAGCAAAGAGTAGGTCTGAGGAAGGAACATTCTGGAAGACTTAGTTTTCTTTCAGATGTTGTAATCAGCCTTTAAGTGTGGAATAGGTGATTTTGAAAGCTGCAAGTGAAGCCACTCTAGAACTACAGGCGACATTTCTTTCAGAATGCTGTAGGGTACACGTTTGTCAATTTATTTTCTGGAGGCCCTGTGAAAAGGATGGTCATACGGAAGGTGAAATGGTTCAAAGTGGTCTGACCTGGGAGGACTGTAATTTCCCATATAGCAGGAACCTATCCTAAGCTACAGGCTGTAAAATGCATTGCACTGTCTACTCATCTCATTACAGCTGAGCTGATGAGCAGCTGGGAAAACGTAAAGTCTTGAGAATAACAAGAGGGACACTTCATTCTTCAGGATAGCATTTAAGATATTTTCTGTTAATCATGCAAGTTCTCTTTTTCCTCCAACTATTGTACAGTTGAGGTTATTTAGATAGTCCTAACAGCAAGAAAAAGAAATGCACTTTAATCAATAGTCAGGAGAAACTAGTAATTTTGCTTTTTCTCTGTCCAGCTTAAGGACTGTCATAATCTTGGCTATAAGGCAAGCTTGTTTAGACATAAACTAGTTCCTCCTCACATTCAAGCTTTCAGTAACATTTGTCACTTCTTCAGAGAAGGTTTAATTTGCACTTTCTACAAACGGCGAACCCAAAACACATTTTTTTTATATATACATTTATTTTAATACATTATATATATATATATTTCACTTTCAGCTAATACTAAAGTAAGTATTACATAAAGTAATAGAAACTAATTCAAAAGTCTTTTAATATGCTAGTATTATTTATTTATTTATTTTCAGTTTAATCTTTGTATTCTCTTATGCAATAAGCTATGTCATACAGCTATTTGGAGGTGGGTTTGTTTGTTTTTTTCCTAAACAGCACATGTTGAGCCTATTGCCCTCTGGGCTCTGAACACTAGTTCATCCTAATAACAAATACCCTGGAGCACCTGGAGCATCTTTTTTTTTTTTTTTTTTTTTTTGAATATATAATATATATTTTGAGAATATAATGAAAGGCAGTAGAATTTATTTTTACACATAACGTCTTTCCCGTCCTTTAAACTTTTTTCCATTGAAACCCAGGCACACCCAGTTTAAATTACATCTCAAATTTAAAACTAATGACTCTTTTGTGTATCCTAGGAAATACAAGTAAGAATTTTACACTTTTGCCTGCACAATGTGTGCAGAGAAGTTTAAAATGGTGGTTACTCTAAGTTGTCACATTCTAAATAAGGTCATATCAGGAAACCTTTTCTGTCTCTTCCTTTATTTTGGGGATTTAACTATTTAGCCCGTAAAGGAGTTTATTTGTAATAGGGCAATTTTGAACAGGCAGTCTGAAGGATGGACAACCCACCAATAACCTTTGAGGTGCTAGGAATTCACCCAGCAAAGTACTCCAAATTTGTTACAGTAACAATCTAAGATAAGGTCTCAAAAATTTTATCCCTAGAGTTAAGACTAACAAGTACTTCAGCATAAAGAACTCAGACACCTCCTTTTCTCTCAAATCTCACACTAGGTTTTGTAACTGCCTTGTCTCCACTTAGCTGACCTTTATGTAAGCCCATCCAATCCCTTCTCTAGCTGTAGGACAAAGGATTTTGTGACCAATTATTTAACTGAGGAGATTATAGCAGACACTTAATTCTGTTTACATATACCCTTGCCTTGCAGCGCCTGGAAGATGGGAGATGATTTGTCAACTTTAAAATACTTAAAACATTCTTTGACCCTCATTGTTGGTACATCAAAAGTTCAATTTTCCTTATGTTTGCTGTCTTTCCTTAAGGTCTTTATTACAACATATATACATATATATATATATATATATATATATATATATACACACACACACATATATATATTCATAAAATAAAGGCTTTATGAGCATTAACATTTACCATTTGTCAAATACTTTATATCACCAATACACTTATGCCTATTCCTTGTTACTCAGAGATAAATTGCTTGAGAACTGGATTAAACTGACATTTATCTAAAAGACAAAAGAACAGAAGTGTTAACTGAAGGGAAAGTTAACAAATCCATCTGTACTTCAGCAGTTTTCTCCATCATATTTATTTCATATAAATGACTTTTTGATCAATTAAAAAAAAAAAAAAAAAAAAAAAAAAGTTGCCAGGTGTCCCAGATTTGACATTGATTGCTTATTTCATATTGCAGCTCTTCTATTTGGAAAGATGTTCTGACCAAATTAATTTAGTACCTGCCTCTCTTTATGCTTAAGTTCATTTCCCTCGTTCTTGGATTTGGAATGTGTTCAATTCACCTTGTAACAATTACCATTCAATTTTCAGTTTTGTATATTAAAACATATAAGGCAAACCACTGATTTATTAGCTTGTTTTTCAACTTCATGGCTCTCCTTTACATTGACTCCGCCATCGATCTCTTTAATGGCTACCAACAGTTTGCAAGGTCTGGTACTGTCTAGTAATGATGTTGCATCTGATAGATAGTAGTTGTAACTTTGCAGCTGACAGCAGCCACAGTTTATTCTGGGGAAGTAATGTAGGCTGTTTGAGAAAGAAGACATGTAATGTCAGGCTCTGTGCTGTATTCAGCTGTCAGCAGCACTGATGTAACAACTAAACAAACTCCATGCTGGTAAAACAGATTATGAGTGTGGTCACTGGTAACACATCTGCCATACAATTTATAATTTCAGTGTTTTTTTAATTTAAACATTTTAAAGAGCTTAGTTTCATGTTTAGCTTGCAAATAACATTGTTTAGATTAGCATAGTGAAGTCAGTGTCTTGAAAATCATATTCAGTGTGAAGTGTTTTGATTAGAATAAAATCAAGGAAATTTTTCCACAATATACAGTTTTGCCACATGCATCAATCCTCCATGATCCAGGGGCAGCAACAAAACCTCTACTGTGTAAATAATTGGTCTGAGAGGTTTCTCTGAATGTCATCAGGGAGACCTCATAACTTATGTTTCATCAGCTCCCTTGCTGTCTCACTTATCTTCCATGCCTTCAGAATCATTGGGCTAGATCCATTTAATTATCTCAATTTTGTTTTTTCACTGCTGCCTTTCATCAGAAAGTTTATAAGGCGGAATCAAAGCTCAGGAATCCTAATATTCAGCACTTCTGCCCAAATGTGTGGCAAACTTGGTGCTTTTCCAAGAACTCATTTAGTCAGAGAAGATTTTTCTGCTTCTCCTAGCAATGTTCTGCCTCTTCAGAAGAGAGTGATCTGCACTCCCTACTGCCCCATCACAAGCAGTGGTGTGAGGTCATATTATGCAGGTCTGTTGCATAAAACATCATTATGCTTTCAAACACAGACCAAATTTACCCGCAGTAATCAGAAACTGATTGATTTATTTTAGGCACATGTTCTGAATGTAATAATACATTTGATTAAAATGTTCTTTTTATCAAACCAGTACTTGACTTTCAAACTTCCACACTAATATATGAAAATGCCTATGTTAACAGATTTTTCCCTATGATTTTATTAAGATTATACTACTATTGTTCAGTCTAGGAAAATGTGAAGACCTCTCACAAAAATGGAAAAAAAAATCCTGTCAATGGCTGCCATCTGTCATTTAAGTATTTTACTGTTTTTAATTACAGAAATGTTCACTTAAATGACATGAAGTAGCCCCAGATTTATTTGGTTTATTTAAAAGCTGCATACTGTGCTCTCTGGTGTCCTAAAACTCAGGACTGGTGGTTAATGGCAGTGTATGTAATACCATTCTTTATTAGACTTAATGTAATTTTCCAAGTAAAACTCTTAAAACAACCATCTAAGTTATAATGTATCAAATTAATTCATTTTGGAAATCAAAAGGACTATCAGATGTGCTGTAAGGGAACATTCTGTAAACCTGATTGCCTTTTATGGATTGACGTTTTGCTTTCATCATTGAATCTGTTGTAATATGTGTTTGTGATTTTGTACTATCAGATTCAATCTGGTGAATTGGCCAGATGTGTGGGAAAATGAAACCTTTTCTAAACTTCTAATTAGCTTTGCTTTACGTAGTCTAGTTCTTATGTTTATATGTAATCACACTTTTTTTTTTTTTTTGAATTGATTATTTCTTTCAAATACAACCAAAAAACAAATAATGGCTTCATTTAAACTACATGATACATTAATTTCTATGCACTCACTATTACCATATTTCTATACAGTTTTCTATCCAAAATGAGGCAAAGACATAGAGCCTTAGCTAACACTGGAATAATCTGTTTCAAAAGGATAAATACATCAGGGGTTATTGGAGTTTATAGTTAGCATATCACACTCCTTTGTCAAAGATTTTAGAAAGAACTGTAATTTCCACAATATATAACTATTCTTGATAGAAATGTTATTTCAAGAACTCTGATCTGCCTAATCTGTTCTAATTAGTCAAAGTATTTCTGGAATTGTCAGCACTGAAGAACTTAGAAATCAGTATTACGCTATGGATTTTCTCTATGCAATTTTAGTGAAATGATTCACACCAGCAGACAAGATCTGGAAAAAAAGTTTAAAAAGGATAATTCACCAACAGATCTTTCTTATAAGGCATTCAAGTAGAAATTACAATTTCTTCAAAGCGTTTTATTTTTCGGTCTCAGTATAATTTCCATGATTCTTTTGTTTATGTCACTGCACAGACTGATTGGAAACTATTTACTGTGAACACTCACCACTGAAAATTAAAGATTTTTCACTTAGTTGTGTTTCACTGGGGAAGATGGATTAAAGTACCTTTACTTTCCTGCCTGTCCTATTGAGAGGTGCAGAGTCTATTCCCAAAGCACACGACACTACCAGAGGTGCTAAAACTTTACTTCTTTACTCATTTAGGCTGAGACTGTCTCCCACAAGGGTTGTAGATAAGTGAAAGGCGTGCAACATCAGAAAGGACTGTGGTGGTTTTAACAGTGGTTGGTAGCTAAGCATCACCATGCAGCAGTATAGGCTTGGGGAAGATTGGCTGGCAAAGAACCTGGAGGTGCTGGTCAACATCTGGCTGAACATGAGCAGTGTGCCCAGGTTGGCAAGAAGACAAAATGGCATCCTGGCTTGTATCAGAAATAGTGTGACCAGAGAGGTGATTGTTCCACTGTACTTGACAACAGTGAGACCTGCACCTTGAATATTGCATTGAGTTTGGGCACCCTCATTACAGGACAGATAATGAGTAGTTCAAGCTGTGCAGACAAAAGCAAATAAGCTGTTGAAGAACAATTTATAGAATTCTCATGAAAACATAGAATCAAAGATAAGGGCTCCCTTTCTTAATCTTGCAGTAGAATTCATTCCTAGTAACAGTAGTAGTAGAAATAGGCTATTATTTGATTTATCAGAAAGATTCAGTTTATTTTGCTCTATTCAAATAAAAGCAGATGTAATCTATATAACCATAACAATAGAATGGCTTGGGTTGGAAGGACCTTAAAGATCACATAGTTCCAACGCCCCTGCCATGGGCAGGGATGCCACCCTCATATTACCCTCGTAATCATGTTTGGTTTTCATTTGTTTGTTTTGTTTTGTTTTGTTTGTTATTTTATTTTTTTCCAAGTGTCGTGGTTAACCTGGCCGGCAGCTAAACACCAACGCAGCCGTTCGCTCACCCCTCCCCCCTCCCTCTCTGGAACAGGGGAGAGAAATGGAAAGTGAAGCCCATGAGTTGAGATAAAGACAGTTTAATAAGACAGGAAAATAATAATAAACAATACAATAATACTAATAATAATAATAATAATAATAATACCACGGTGATAATAGTACTACTACTACTAATATGTACAAACACAGTGATGCACAATGCAATTGCTCACCACCCGCTGACCGATGCCCAGCCTAACCCCGAGCAGTCGGCCCCCTCCCCCCGGCTAGCCACCCCTATATATTGTTTAGCATGACGTCAGATGGTATGGAATACCCCTTTGGCTAGTTTGGGTCAGCTGTCCTGGGTCTGTTCCCTCCCAGCTCTTGCTGCACCCCCAGCCTGCCCGTTAGCAGGGCAGAGCAAAAGGCTGAGATGTCCTTGGCTTGGTGTAAGCACTGCTCTGCAACAATTAAAACATCGGGGTGTTATCCAGCACTCTTCTCATCCAAGCCAAAACACAGCATTCCACCAGCTACTAGGAAGAAAATTAATTCTGTTCTAACTGAAACCAGGACACCAAGTTAACTGAAAACAGTTTGACAGACTTAGGATGACAATACGATTTTATGGCCATTTCATTCACTTCTTGGTGAGTGCAAAATTAAGTCCTGTACAGAATGTCTGACTTTTTGCCTTCTATTTTTCTTCAATTCTTTTGATTAATTAATTCATTCCATTTGATGGACGTACACATTCTATTTCAGGCATTGGGGCAATATCCAGAAGATCAGAGAGGAGGATTGCTATGGTATTGAGTTGAATGTAATGCTCCTCTTGAAAATTGTGTTTGTTTGTTTGCTTGTTTCCATAAAAGAAAAAAAAAAAAAGCAATCTTCATATATCTTTACCTGTTTTACAGAATTACAGTGGCATATCAATAGTAGTAGAGCAAAATGACATGTAATTTCTCTTTAAAATATGCTAAGATTTGTCATATTCTTCACAACTACTATTCTTACAATATTTCAAGATGTTTTGGTCTTTGTTTATGATGTGAATGTCATTTTAAAATCTGATATGCAAGGATGTGTTATTATGTTCTACCACTACTTACACCACTACTTACAATCCATGCCAGAAAAACAGCTTAACCCTCAAATTTCATTCAAAATACATTTTCAAATAACTTATTTTGAAATGTTTTCAAAATTTTTATTTTACAGTAAGTTCTGACTTCCTGTTTCCATTTCAGTCTGAAAGTGTTTATTTCTGGTTTTAGTTGGCTGCCTACATGTTGACCATCTCTGCCTATTACAGTGTTTTGGATTTCACAGGTAGTTCCTTTACTGAAGCAATGTTCCACATTTCCAGATATTTCTTGCTTTTGATTTAATACAATACAATCACTCCAGAGTCTGATCATTTGCCACTGAATTTTTCCAACAAACATTAAAAAGGTCAAGATTCTAATAACATAGTATGAACAGTTTAATAATTGAGTCTTTAAATTTTCGCTATTATTCTTATTTATTTGTATTTTTCTGGCAGTGTATGTACTTTCAATCCTTGTAAGTTTTGCACAAATTAAAGGAAACGATATAAATCCTACAGAGACTGTTAAAAGAGCTTCTGAAAGCAGGACGTGATAAGAAGCAAATATCTAAAAGGTCTATATCATCTGGAACTGACTTTTTCTCTCAGGGTTTGATTTTCTTTGCTGTGCTAAGACAATCACAAGGAAATAGGAGGAAAAGATACATCAATTTTCTTTCATAACATTTCAGAAAGAATGTAACTAAAACCAATGCAAGATGAAGTGTGAAAGTAATAATCTGATTATCTTTGAAGTGAACACTTAGTTCTGTAGTTTTACGGTGTATGTATTGATTGTTGCAGCTGCAGAAATGCTTAGTATAGCTGTAAGATGGTGCTGCCTTTTTTTTTTTTTTTTTTCTCTTTTTAATCAATTTTTTTCTGATGTTCTTACTTCTGAACTCCTAGCTGGACCATAATTATGTACATTTCAAATGTTACACCCTTCATCAAAGACAATCTATATAATTACTATTTCCAAGCAGAAAATGAGTAGGGATCATGTGATGGTTTTGGTCTCTTTTCAGTTTATGATGTTCTGTATTTTTTGAAATTATTCACTGGAAATAAGAAAATACAGGGAAAGTGTTTACAAATCACTCCACCACAACCATCACTTTTCAGATTCATTCCTTACCCCACTGTTTTTTGTTCTGAATGTCATTCTGCATATTTTAGGACAAAGAGTCTTTATGGACTAGCTCATCTAGCTTGCTCTTTTTAACAGTCTATGAATTTCTCCAAGTCCCCTTATGTATCGTCTAAGCTGTGTTTGATTTTGTGAGTTGAAGACATCCATATCAGCTGTTCTCCTGGCAGCTTGTTGACTAAGATGATCAGCCTAATTATATAGAAACTCTTACTTCCAGTTCCAAGTTTCTAGTATATTTAGACATTTAACACATGATGTTTTCCCTCCCTTAAAACATCATGGCCTAGCAGCCAGCACATGGGCTTGATCAAGAATCTGCTCCTATGTGGTCTGCTACTACATTGACCTACATTATAGATAAAAGTCTCTTCACTTCTGTGGACTCTTCCTAACATTCAACATCACAATAATATCAGCCATGTCTGTTACAACATCTTAATCAAGTCACCTTGTTCTTCTTCTGCAAAACTAAGAGATTAAAATTCATTAATCTGGAATACACAGTCAAAGGCCATAGAAAATGTCTTGTCCTGTGGCTTTTTGACCTACTGTTTTCAACAGAAATGAGAATACTGAGATATTTCACCATGTACAAAATGTTGATTGTCTATTTAACCTCTTAGAATATTGAAGAGACAGGGTGTATGAATGTTGTCGTTGTTGCTGTAACATGGAAGTTTCCCTTATTGGTATTTACCTTTTCTTCCTTAAGGTGATCACATGATCACACACTAGACCTATCCAACATTCTCCAGTTTTTCCTGCACAGTCATTTTTGAGAAAGTTTTATTTTGCTCCTGTCTGCAACAACTCGCATCTTATGATTCTTATTGCCTCATAAAAACACACTTATCCTGGCAGTTTTGGAAGCTGAGGATCTTCATAGCTGGGGAATAAACCTTAATGTGCTGTGAAGATTAAATTAAAAGTTCAAGTTGTTCATTGGAATGGACTGGAAATGAGAAAAATTAGGCCAGTCACAGTTCAAGGCTTTCAAAATCACCCTGAACACAGATGACACTCTACATATATCTCCAGCTAACTAGGTTCTCTTGCAAGTCACTTGCAAGTCACCTTTAAACCCATAAAGTCAAGAAATTTCAGAATTAAAGTAAGTTCCATTCTTAAATCATCATTAAAATGTCAACATATTGTTAGGGGTAAAATGGTTATCCTGCTGGTGAAGACATTATGCAGTATTGATGTATAATAAGACCAGGTACGGACAGCATATCAGCCATAAATCCTAATTTACTTGCTTCTCTGTGTCTGAGTCAAGCCACAGTATGGACATTTATTCAGTTTGAGTGCCTCGTTATCTGTCACAGGCACATAGTGTCAGTGCACATGGGGGAGGGTGGGGAGGCTCAAAATAGTATTAAATACAGCATGAACATTTTGAAGAATGCCCTTTGTTTGATAGTTGTAAAGTTATGCAGTTCTCCCTCTTGAGAGAGCTTGAGAAACCCCTTTCTTTCTTGAACTGGGTCACTTTTGCACCACATATTTGTACCACAAGTCCTGACTGGCTGACACACCTCTACCACCACAATCCTAATCTGAAATCTTGCAGCAAGAGTCCTCTGGGGCAGCTTCTTTCATCCTTATAGTACAGGTGAAAATTTGCCTTCTCAACTAGAGCAAATGAAGTTAGGCAAAGTCTGATGCTGACTCATATGAGATAATCTGCCGAGAAGATTTTCTCCACAACTCAAAACACACAACAGAAAGTTGCTGTATATCAAGCACGGCATTGCTAGCTGAGGTCACTGGTTTGTCAGCACAGAGCAGAGAAAGCTGAGGGAAGGCCTCCATCAGTGGCCTGCAGCTCCCTCACAAGGGAGAGGAGTGGGCAGGCGCTGAGGTCTGCTCTTTGGGGACAGTGACAGGACCGAGGGAACAGTGTTGAGCTGGGAACAGGGGAGGGTCAGGCTGGGTGTTAGGAAAGGTTCTTAACTGAGAGGGGTGTCAGGCACTGGAACAAGCTTCCCCACGTCAGTGGTTACAGCACCAAGCCTGACAGAGTTCAAGAAGCTATTGGGACAATGCTCTCAGGCATAGGGTCTGATTTTTGGGTGGTCCTGTGTGGAGACAGGGTTTGGGACTCGATGATCCTTGTGGGTTCATTCCAACTCAGGATGTTCTATGATTCCATTAAGTTTGTCGGGTTGCACTAACCATATGATTGCATACTCTCAGTCTGTGTATCCCTCCAGAATATGTCACTTCTCAGCGCAGAATAGAAGAACCCATTTACAGGAATGTCATGATAGCTATTTAATTTTTCAGGCTTTTATCTGGAGCAGTCATTGTGTATACAAATAGCATTTGCAGAGGTGACATTTTTTGTGGATGACCTCTTCAAGAAAACTTTCTCTTTAAAGCCAGCCCAACGTACTGCTACCAGATAATGAATGTGAGTTCCTGCACCTAAATTGTTGTCTGGCTCCCCAAAAGGAATATAAGTTTTTGATTTCCTTTGCCGTTCACCAGGATTAGAATATTAACCAAAAAAAAAAAAAAAAAAAAAAGCCGGACAAAGCAATAATAACTCTGTACAGTAATTATGAGAAATAAAACTTCAAGAAGTCTTATGGTAATTTTATTGACTGAAATTGTTTGAGGTCCCTTCCTGCAGTCTTGTACAGGCATTCTTTTTATGGTATCATCCATCAATCTGGATCTCCATGTACACAAAATGTCATTTGAACTCCTATTCAAGATTCATTTAGTTTTGGGACCATTTCATTTGAACACGTTTTCATAACAATAACTCCTGTCAGGAGTTGACTACGGAAACAAGAAACAAAATGTTTTTTATGCTTTTGTTAGACCATATTCTGGTTTTAAATGTATCAGAATGACACCATTACAGAACCCAAAGTTGGAATGTAAAGTGCTTGTTAAAGTTCTTCTGACTATTCCTATAAACCTATGTGAAGGTTAACAATCTAAGAATAGTTAGGCATTAGAATGGGTTTGCCCAGGAAAGTGGTGGTGTCACCATCCCCTGGAGTATTCAAGGAAATGTTGGACCTGGTGCTTAGGACATGGTTTAGTGGGTGACATTGGTGATAGAGTGATGGTTGGGCCAGATGATCTTGGAGGTCTTACCCAACCCTAATGATTCTATGATTGTATGTTTATTTAATTGTTCAGTTTGTTATAATTGAAAGAAATAAAAGTCTCTGTATAATATAGGTTTGAATTCTGTATTTAAATTTATATTTAGAAGCACAGTTCACCCCTTTATTAAGGTGACACCTCTGTTAAACAGAATCTAACACAGATGCTTACCCAGTTGATGCTAGACAGGAACTTCTGTGAAACTAAAACAGAATTCAGAAATTACTTTAAGAGCCTTTTTTAAAAAAGGATCCCCTTGTAAGAAACTTTGATAAGGGTATGTGCATGGTAGACATTTGAAGTCAAACAAAATAATCCTACCTTGCATGTCCATTTGAATCTCTTACTCAGTGTTAAGTAATCAGACAGTGAACAAATCACAAAAGTTACTCTTTATTTAGAGAGTAGAAGTAAAGAGAAGTAAACAGACTGATCTCTTCCTTTTTTTTGTTATAAAAGATGTCTTCTAAATATTTTTATGGTTCTTTTCTGAGTGATCAGAGGACATTCATCATTCCTCTTGTTTTATACAAAGTCAATCTAACATCAGCAGCTGTATCAAAGCAAAACACGGAGATAAGGTGACTCTCTATTCTGCTTTGATCTATCTTAGTTTATATGCAGCCTTTTGAACATACCTACGCCCAATAACCTATGTTCAGTTAATGAATTATTTTAAGATTCAAATCCTTTTCATGAGTCTTTTACTGTCTGAATATAGATTTCCATCGTACAAATATAGCCTTCCACTTCTCTTCCTAGATATATAACTTCCCGTTTGGCTATATTCATACACTTCACTAGTTTATGCCCAACCATCTGAATCATCCAAGATGTTCCATAACTTTGGTCTATTTTTGTTAATATTTTGCAGTTCATCTGTCTTCAGGCTGTTTTCAGAATTGCTTAACACATCTTAATTTTTTTTTCAGGCTTTTAGTAAGAATGTTAAATGCCAGAAGGTCTAGGATGACTCTCTGTAGGATCTGGCTACATTACATTAATTAATTCCCCTTTTACACAATTTAAAATCTATCAGTCAATTCTTAATTTAATATTTAATTTCTGTAAAATACTCTTTTTCAGGTCTCATAATTAAAATACTGTGCATTAGTAGGTTGAAATGAATATTATCAACATTATTAACCTTATTAAAACAAAATTCTAATTTAATAATTAAAATAATATTGGTTTGATAACACCAGTTTTTCATATCCTATTAATTATTCCCCTTTTTAGTTCTTTTTAGTTGGTTAAACTGTGTATTTTCTTTGGTTAAGATTTAAATCAAACAGATATGTCTATGCTCCCATGCTAACATTGACCCAGACAAGTGATGCTGGTTTAAAAACAGAGGAAATAGGAAAGGCTGAAATGTTCCTCTGTTGCAGTAGGCCGAGCGAGCTGTCCTTTCCACTTAGAAAATAAAAGATCTGCTACTGAAAACAAAATGAACATTTATAATATTTTTCTGCTATTGTCATGATCCTAGGAGCTCTTCCAATTTCCATGCAATACCAAGAGTTTTAAAAAAATATTTTAATCAGTAGTTCAATATCTCAATTTTTTAATGGTCTCAAATTCAGTTTGATTTCATTCATTGTATACTTTTGCTTATTTTGCAGGCCAAGACAATTTATTAAAATACATTCTATTTGTCATTTGTTAACCTTGTTTCAAAGTAAACCGCACTTCTTTGAAGGATGTTAAAATCTTGGCTGTTAAAATACTTTCTTGTTCTCTTGGTATTAAAAGGGATTAATTCACGCTTGCTTAAACTGCCCTACTTCTTACTATTTTGCATGTCATGGATGTAATATTTATCAAAAGGTAACCTATTTTAAATACATATCCTAATTGTTCACTTTCTGTAAGAAATTGAATCACAGCACAGAGATATCCCATCCTAACTCAGAGATTCATTGATATATTTCTTGCAGCTCTAAATTTAACATCTTTTATCAGCTTTTGAGTTTTTTATCAGTTCTAATTTTAAACATCTTGGAAATATTCAGGTGTCTAAATAATTCCATGCTACATGTCTATATGCCTGAGAAAAGCTGATCATAATAACCTTTATGTGTCTAAGTAAGGGAAAAATTGTAACGTCATCATTGTTCTCAATTCAAGCAAAGATAGAAGACTAGCATTTCAAATACTTTCTGAACTGTTATTTATTTATTTATTTACTTGACCTATTTTTGTTTGTTAGTTTGACATTCCAATGCTCAATCCTTCTCCAGGATAAGAGGAAATAATGAAAGTGGAATATTAACTATGACAGAAATTCTTGTTTTTGTTCAGCTCTTACTTTTTATTTATATATTATAGAGTACTTCATTGACTACTACAATATACATACTTTCAAGTTATTAATAATTCTCCAAGTTATTAATTTCATTTTTAAGGAAACTTTTAAAATGTTTCACCAGAATGTAAATTGCTGGATATTTGCGGATATTAGTTAAAATCAAAATCCTGTATCAGAGTTTAGTTCCAGATTAAGACATTGAAATATCATAGAATCATAGAATATCCTGAGTTGGAAGGGACCCAAAAGGATCATCGAGTCCAACTCATGGCTCCACACAAGTTGTACTGGGACTGGCTGGAATGTTAACTTTCCCTGCAGCAGCCCATACAGTGCTGTACTCTGCACTTGTAGTTGGAACAGCAGTGTTATCACACCAGTGTTGTGTCTACTGCTGAGCAGTGCTGGCACAGCATCAGGCCTCTCTCTAACCCTCCTAGGGGGTGGGCAAAAAGTGATAAGAGAAACATCACCAGGGCAGCTCACCTAAACCAACAAAAGGGATATTCCATACCATGTGATGTCACACTCAGCTATAAAAGGTGGAAACAGGAAGAAGAGGGGAGGGGTGGGCTCTCGTTGTGAAAACATCAGTCCTCCTCCCGAACACCGGCTGCGTGCATTGAGGCCTTGCTTCAAGGACGTGGTCAATCATCAGTCATTTGTGGGAAGTAGAGAGTAATTTCTTTCCTCTGCATTTCCACATAGCCTTCATTTGTTTTATTTGTTGTTTTCCTCCTTTTTTTTTTTTTTATTTTCCCTTTCCCCCTCCCTTTTCCCCTTTCCCTTTTTATTTCCCTTTAGTTAAATTGTTTAGTTCATAATAATCTTTCTTTAATTATTATTATTATTTCCCTTTAATTAAATTATCCTTATCTCAACCCGTGAGTTGTTCTTTGCTTTACTTCTCCCCCTCCTCATCTAAAGAGGGGGAGTGAGAGAGTGGTTATGGTGTTTAGCTGCCCAGCACACAAAATTCACCCCAAAATTCAGACCATATGACCAAATGCTTCTTAACTTCCACCAACATGCCTACATGTATGGGTTCATGTGAACTGTTGGTCTAAATTCCAATGATAGCCATTAGAGATATATTCAATGGGGTCTAGAAACTATTCATCTCACCAGAAAGTAGACACTAGGTTTCATAAAGTTGTCCTGACTGACCTCCAGGTACCAGTCCCAAAGGACATGTATATTCTATATGTCCCAGATCATATTTGCCAGCCATATGTCTAAGTCCCAGCATTCCTAGTGTCTTAAATGCTGCCAGTCATGGCAGTATCATCTGTTGTCAACTGAATTAAGCCCTTACATAATGACTGGCTGAACCACCTTAGCACACCTGTATGCAACCCAGTCTCTAAGATCACCTCCTTGTCCTGCATGTGCCTTGACATTGCTTCCAGGAGGACCCATTCCATGATCTTTCCATGATCCTCACAAAGGTGAGGATCTCCAGTCTGTAGTTTCCCAAGTCCTCCTTTCTACCCTTTTTAAAAATGGGAGTGATGTTTCCCTTTTTCCAGTCACCAGTCACTGTGGACTTTACCTGACTTCCGTGACTTTACAAATAAGATAAAGAGAGGCTTTGCAACTCCATTAGCCAGTTCCCTCAGGACCTAGGCATCAGGCCCTATAGACATGTACCTGTTCAGCTTCACCAGGTGGTCTCAAACCTGCTCTTTGGTTACAGTGGGAGGGACTTTGCTCCCCCAGCCTCCATCTACGGGTTCAGGGAGATAAGAGATATGGAAAGGCTGACTGACAGTGAAGACTGAAGCAAAGAACTCATTGAGTACCTCAGCCTTCTCCATGTCTGTTGTTACCAGTTCACCCTTCTCATTTATCAGAGTGATACACTCTCTTTGGCTTTTCTTTTCTGTACAATATACCCATAGAATCCCTTTGTGTTACTTTTTGCATCTCTTGCCAAGCTCAGTTTTGTCTGCACCTTGGATTTCCTGATCCCATCCCTGCATATCCAAACAGCATTCCTGTATTATTCCCAAGTCAAATGTCTCTGCTTCCACTGCCTGTGTGTTTCCTACCTGTGCCTCATTTTGAGCAACAGATCCTTGCTCAGCCAACCTGGCTTTCTGAACTCCCTGCTTGCTTTCTTACTCAGGGGAATGGAGAGTTCTTGTGCTCTAAGGAAAACATCTTTAAAGAGTCTCCAGCTCTGTTTAAATCCTTTGTCCCTGAGAACAAAGGATCTCATCTACTAGGTCTTTAAGTAGGTGGAAGTTCAGGGTTTGAACTTTGCTCTTTGTGAGGCCTGTATTCCTCTAGATCACAAACTCAGCCAGGGGGTGGTCACTGCAGCCCAGCCTGCCTCCAGTCTTAACCTTTTTTAATGAGTTCATCTGCACTGGTGAGCACCAATTGGTGAGGTCAAGTAAAGCTTCTCCCCTGGTTGGTTTGTCTAACACCTGGATTAGGAAGTTACCCTCAACACACTCCGGAAGTCTCCTGGATTGCTTACAGCCTGCTGTGTAGGTTTTCCAGCAGACATCCAGGTGGCTGAAGTCCCCCATCAGGATGAGAGCATGAGAGTGCGATGCTTCTTGTAGCTGAAGCAGGAAGGCCTCATCAACAGGCTCCTCTTGATCAGGTAGGCTCTAGTAGACACCAACCACAAGGTGTCCTTTATTGACCAATAAAATATATGACTTTTATTGACAGGCTCTCACCTGTTCATGGCTGTTTCTCAGAGGCATCTCTTCACAATCAATCCATTCCCTATTATAGAGAGCAACACCCTCTCCCTTCTCTCCTGTCTATTTCTTCTGAAAAAGTTGTAGTCTATTCCAGTGTTCCAGTTATGTGATCTGACCCACCACATTTCTGTGATAGCAATCAGGTCATGTTTGTCTAATTGCACTATTGTTTCCAACTCCTCCTATTTGTTTCCTATGCTGCTTGCATTGGTGTAGAGGCACTTCAGCTAGGCTATTAGTTGCATCACCTTTAAAGAGGTGATTTCTATTCCTAATTGCTCTGGGACAGAATGTCTTTCTTAAGACATTTGATTGGTGAAGCAGCATCTGACATCAATGTTTCTCCACGTGAGACAAAAAGTCATTTGTAAACAAACTTTGTGATGACATTAGTGATGACATCTGAGAGATGAAATCTGGAAACCTGTCCTGGTGAAACCAAAACAGAATAAATGATTCCCAGTGAGTCAGAAAAGAATTCAGAGCTCTAAAGAAATGAGTCAGAAACTAAATATAATGAGTAGGCTAAAGGCATGAAAAATAACTTTAGAAGCAGAAGAAAGAAAATGCAGGAAACTCAGCCTAATTCAGTCAGTGGTTAACATGATCAAAATCCATGAACCAGTTCATTTGTATTAAATATGGCATATGATTTTTTGATCACTTTGAGGAAAGTAGAATTGAATAATCTGTTTGCTATCAGTAAGAATTAATATTTTCATGAGAATAGCAAGAACAGTAAGTAAGGGAAGGAAAAGCAAAGAAACAGAAGTCTGGATAAGGAATAAATGCTACTAAGAAGTGATAAAAGTTGCATTGCACCCACACCAAACAGAGTTTGCAGCTGCAGCCCTCTGAATGAAGTCATTGGGTAATTTGTTTGGAAGGCTTGGAGAACCATGCCATTGCTTTTGCCATTCTGAATGCTACCCACTGCTCTGCTTACTATTGTGTGCATTCTTTTAATTACATGTACATCACCTGTTCTTGTAAATGTGGCAGTACTAAGAAAATTTCTTTTTTCTTTACTGAGTACTTTGACTAGAGTTATGTACTACTCACACCAATTTGAAAGCTACACAAGAGCATTTAGGGCTACTTGCCCCTGGTTTAGTCATCAACAGCTATGAAATCTTCACATAAAATGGAAGTTAATTCTAACTAGAAAACTTTTTTTTTTTTTTTTTATATTCTTCAATGTTCTTTATTATACTGTCACACTGGAGAGTTTTGCATCCTTAGAACAGAGTCACAGATGAGGTTATATAGGACAGCTTACCAAGAATTCTCTTCTGACTGCATTCTTTGTCTCTTCTCCTTCTGCTATTATGAGAGTCTACACAGAAATATTTTTACAGTTAATAAAATATTTACTTATGCTGGTTGTGTGAGTGTGGAAATATAGCTTATTCTACTTCCTAAATCTACAATGAGATCTACAAAGAAGCTGTACAAAAATACAGAGGTTAAAGTCAAAGAAGTACTAATTGTGCCTGGCCTGTTGTGGGTACTTTTATTTGTGTGAAGAAGATGCAGGGGAGAGCATGAACTCATCAGCTGAAGTGAGTAATATACCAGATAGTTGAAAATAAGCTATATTTGGGACAGTCAGATGAGCATCATTGCAACTATCATATAAAAGCAGATTTCTGCTGTGTCCAAAGGAGAGGTTCTAAATAATTCAGTGTTATTGTTTCCATTCCTGCCATAGATAGTAGCAATGCATGCAAAAGGAGAAAAAACTTTCATTAGACTTTTTGCTAATTCTGTTCAGTGGTTAAAAATATCAGTTAAATTTCTCAAATTTGCATACTGCATTTTTTTCTTATTTTTTCTCTGAGTATAATATCTTCAACTTCGCTCATATCCTTCTATTGCAAAATATAGAAAGGTAGATCAGAACATTCTCAGTGGAAGAAAATTTAAAATTGATGAAGGATGCTTTTCTTCGCTATGTAACATGCTGAGAAGAAAAGATCATCTACCACTCTTATCCTACTAATTACTCCTACATGGAAGCAGGGCCAGACATAAACATGTCTTGACATAAACAGGAACACAAGCACTAATAAAAACTGAGAAAAAAATGTTATACATATTCTTAGTAAAATAAATAAATAAATAAATAAATAAATAAATAAATATATTTGAAACATCAAGAACAAGGCATTTAAATGGTATTGAGAATCTTGGAAAACTTATCAAGCATTAACATGGTCAGATCATTTACTTGAGCAGTAAGTTAGGCACTATGAAGTCTAGTATTGTAGATATCTATTCCCATGTAATTATTCAGAGCACTTAGACTAAGAATTAATAGTTCTTCACACAGTGCTACCTTTCAACAGTCCTTAAGGGTGTATTCAGAGATACTGCATGCATACTGAGAAACTATCTGACTCAGTCAGTAGGGAATACTGTGTCTAGGAGTGTCTGCAGTCTTTATGATTGTCAATTGTCAGATGGAAAAGAAAAAGAAAAGGAAGGCCTACTGATCAAGCAACAGGCTGTCTAGGGATCACCAAGTTGCTGTTCTATGTATCTCTGAAAAGTGCCTCTCTAGAGAAAGGAACCAGAATCACTTTGGTTTCCTTGTTCCTTTGCACATCCACTGCACATGTCTCAGAAGAGAGGAGAAGAATGTTTCCAACTGTAATAGTGTTAATAGTGTTAATTTAGTGTTAAAAAAACTGATAACTAGGGATATGTCCTTGAACAGCAGTAGCTGCATGTTCGTAGAATCATAGAATGGTTTAGGTTGGAAGGGACCTTAAAGACCACCTAACTCCACCCCCCTGCCAAGGCACACCTTCCATCAGGCCCGGTTGCTCAAAGCTCCATCCAGCCTGGTCCTGAACACTGCCACAGATTTAAAATCCAGATCTACCACTTTGGAGACATGTTTCAGGTGAGACACAAATATAGAAAGAACGAGCACTGCTATCACCAACACTGAATTAACTCTGCTTTGCTCTCTGTGAAAGTTCAGCTTCATATGCTGTATGTGAAGACAAAACAATGCTCAAATGAATGAGATTTCAAAATCAATATGCAAATATACAACATTTATTTTAAACTAGTAAACCAACTTCACCTTGAATTTATTTATTTTAAATTTTCCAGCTAGCAAGGTGGATTAGTAATTATTGCCAAAAATTCATCTCACATATCCAGTTCCTATCCATTGCATTTCCTTATTTGATAGACTTTTGAAGCACAGGATATCTATTTGTCCCCATTGCAAGATACATTAAAAACATGGGGAGAAATAGGTGTTTTACATGGGATATTCTTCCACTAGTACTATGTGTCTCCTTTAAAATTAGATAGATTTTGCCTTCAAAGTGTTGCTTTTCTTCACTCTGTCATGAAAAGAGTCTAGATGACAGTCTGCATTTGATCACTTGAATTTCATTTGTTGATTTATTTTATCTCATGGAATTTCCTTTCAGCACCACATTTCTGTTTCTAAGTCTTAAGATGACTAACATTCCCAAGATCATGGTGGCAAAAAATATAGACTGTTCAGCAAGAAGTTTTCAGGGTAAGTGTAAAGCAAGCATGTGAAGACTGATGATCATTGTGTTTAAGAAGCTTCACAGCTTAAAAGTAATTATTTTTTAAGAGATAGTTAAATGAGTTAAATTATTAAGATACCTCCTGGGTTTATTGTGCCTTCCATCACTGATTTCTTAGAGCTAACATTAGTGATAATAATAGATAATGGCAATAATATGTAGCAATTAAAGATGACCTCTTTTCTGAAGATCAAACATAAATTAAGCTTCCCAATCTTCTTGTGAAGTCATATATCTATTTCTATCAGTGGCCAATATATTTTATGCTCCTATTACCATTTTCTACAGTCTTACTTTCCCTACTTTTGAATTATGATCCCTTTTTATATCTACATTTAAATTACGTTGTAAGCTTGTGAGAGTATAATTACCTCTTCCTTTAGATTTCTTCATTGGCAAGTGCTGCATTTCAGGGCACTGCCATAATATTAATGATCCTGGAGCCTGACCAAATTATCACAAAATTGTCAGCAATGGGGTATGAATGGAGACCAGTTAAGATTTTAGCCAGTCTACCCAGATTTTAAAGGACTTGTTCAGGAATTTTTCCTACAAACTACAGTTAGATCCTCCTTAATGTAATTCTTCTAGAGTGGGAAGTCATTCTCTGTTACCCTTCTGATTTCCTATCAGTATGTGGTGATAGATTAATGTAATCACAGAATCACAGAGTTGTGTAGGTTGGAAGAGACCTCAAGATCATCGAGTCCAACCTCTGACCTAACACTAACAAGTCCTCCACTAAACCATATCGTTAAGTTCAACATGTAAATGTCTTTAAAAGACCTCCAGGGATGGTGACTCCACCACTTCCCTGGCCAGCCCATTCCAATGCCTCACAACCCTCTTAGTAAAGAAGTTCTTCCTAATATCCAACCTAAAGCACCCCTGGCGCAACTTTAGCCCGTTCCCCCTCATCCTGTCACTAGGCACATGGGAGAATAGACCAACCCCCACCTCTCTACAGACTCCTAAGATTTCCTTCTTGAAGAGCGCCCAGCCTTCCTGGACTGCTCTGCCCTTCAGAACCGCCTCCCAAGGGACTCTACCAACCAGTGTCCTGAACAGTTCAAAGTCGGCCCTCCGGAAGTCCAATACAGCAGTTTTACTGGTCCCCTTCCTGGCGTCTCCAAGAATGGAGAACTCTACCATTGCATGGTCACTCTGCCCAAGAAAGCTTCCAACCACCACATCTCCCACTAGTCTTTCTCTGTTTGTGAAGAGAAGGTCTAGCAGGGCACCTCCCCTGGTAGGCTCACTAACCAGCTGCATCAGGAAGCTATCTTCCATGCTCTCCAGAAACCTTCTAGACTGCTTTCTCAGGGCTATATTGTACTTCCAGGATATATCTGGGAAGTTGAAGTCCCCCACAAGTACAAGCGCTGAAGATTTCGCAACTTCTGTCAGCTGCCTACAGAACTCCTCATCCGTCTCCTCATCCTGGTTCGGCGGTCTATAGCAGACCCCGACCAGGACACTAGCCTTGTTGGCCTTCCCGCCGATCCTAACCCAAAGGGACTCAACCTTATAATTCCCAGCCTCGAGTTCTACAACATTGGAAGATTCTCTAATATAGAGAGCCACGCCACCACCCCTTCCATGCTGCCTGTCCCTTCTGAAGAGCCTATAGCCAGTCATTGCAGCACTCCAGTCATGAGAGTGGTCCCACCACGTTTCTGTGATGGCAACCAAGTCGTAGTCTGTCTGCTGCACAATGGCTTCCAGCTCCTCCTGTTTGTTACCCATGCTGCGTGCATTGGTGTACATGCACTTCAGTTGGGCCATTGCCTTATCCCCTGGCCTTGCCATTGTTATCCCTGGCACAGCCCCAACAAGCCTTGTTTCAGCCCAGTCCCCCTTCTCACCTAGTTTAAAGCCCTCTCAATGAGCCCTGCCAGGTCCTGGCCTGGGATCCGTTTTCCCCTTAGAGAAAGCGGCTCCGCCTACACCTCGTTCACCTCCCTCACGAGGGCTGCCGGGTCCTGGCGGCTCCCTCACGTGGGCTCGGTGCTGGAAAAATTAGCCCTGCCTGTCCGATTCCCCGCTCCACTGCAGAACACGTCTGCCCTGGAGCCAATCGCCTCAGCAAGTAATGATACATTAGATCACAAAATATGTTATTGAAATGACATATTTCTGGAGGGATCTTCATTGTTATATAGTTCAAAATCATGATGTTACATATAACTGCTGAAAAAAGATTAAGTAGATTTATTCATTGCTTCTATTTATTATTATTATTAATTATTATTACTATTATTAAAACATTATTAAAATATAATTCTTATCCCAAACCATTTTCTTTCACCCAGATAGACAATACTTTTTTTCCACTTTGTTCCTCCTCTCAGCTGTCTTGAATGTATTCCAAGTGTTAAGACTTCTGGCATGCATGACAAAAAAGGATGTTGCAATGGGTATTTTAAGAGCCCTGAGATTCGAAACCTTCCTGATTTGTGTTATTTTGATATGAAATGACTATGAGATACTATTGTTATAATTGGGAAGTACACATTCTATTAAGAATCAAAGGGAAAGAAATACTGCTTATCTACAGCAAATGTGAACTACATCACCTCTCTGTGTCAATAACAAAACACCATTCCATACTACATGAACCCAAAATCTTGACTTGAAAATTTTTATGTTGAAGAATATTTCATATTCAAATTCAGGTTTAAATGGTAAATTATGGTCTTTAATTCTGTAATAGCTCCAACCAAAGTTAATTATAGGTGAGTTTTTTGCTTTGTTCTTCTCCAATCTCTTATTTGAGAATAAGAGATTGTGGTTACCGTCTCCTGTACTATCATATCTGTGACTTCAAAACACTGTGCACTGTGATGAAACTGAACCTGCTAAATATGTATTGGTGACCTTTCTGTACTGTTCCATCTGAAAGCTCATCAATGAGGCTGAAAATTTAAGGCTTATTGATACAAAGGTCAGCCATCACTTAGGTTTGAGGGGGACTTAGATCAGGAATTAATAACATATTCATTAACAGGTTCATGTTTCAAGAAACCACATTTTCACTGAACTAGCTGTTCAAAAGATGCACTATTCATAAATGAAAAAAGATATGAGTAGAAGAAAAGGCTGTATCTCAAACAAGTCAACATCAATAAAAGACTGAGCACGCAGTGATCAATCTAATGGAGATGTGATATATTTAGTAGATAGTTGGCTCTTCCTCTTCCACCTCTCTAGGTACTATTTCACAGTTAACCTAGAATCATAAAATCATAGAATCACGGAATGATTTGAGTTGGAAGGGACCTTAAAGATCATCTAGTTCCAAACCTCATGTCATGGGCAAGAACGCTTCCTACCACACCAGGCTGCTAAAAGCTCCATCCAACCTGGCTTTGAGCATTTCCAGGGATGGGGTAGCCACAGCTTCTCTAGGCAACCTGTTTCTCAGAGTAAAGAATTTCTTCCAAATGTGTAACCTAAATATACCCTCAAAAGAGGGTATCCTCTTTTAGTTTAAAACCATTACTCCTTTTACTCACTACACTCCCGATAAAGAGGCCCTCCCCAGCTTTCCTGTAAAGAAAGTTCTTCCCCCTTTTCCTTTACTTTTAGGTATTGGAAGGCTGCTATAAGGTCTCCCCAGAGCCTTCTCTTCTCCAGGCTGAATAACCCCAACTCTTCTTCTCTTCATAAGAGAAGTGCTCCAGCCCTTTCATCATCTTCATGGTCCTCCTTGTACTATTGGTTTTCAGACTTGGCACTATGGTGATTACTAGACTTGTCATGCTGAATGTAGAAATAGTGAGGTTTATGAGCAATGTGTCTAAGGAGGAAAATTTAGAAATCAAACTTACCTATAAACCATCCTTCATTCTCATTCACCAGTCTTCATTTTGGTTAATAATCATTTGAGAGCATTCTGTATTAGTTTATCTATTTTCCTATCAGTTTAACTTAACAGTTTACCTAAAATATGGTTTTGTTACCTTTACTCTGTGTTGACTGTGATATATTCTTTATATATACATATATTACAAATAAAAGAAATTCAGTTCCAAATTATGAACCACAGAGCAGTGTTCCCTTTACTCTTGGATATAAATTGTGAGCAGTCGGATGAATTAGTAATATTCT
This sequence comes from Aythya fuligula, assembly GCF_009819795.1. Classification (NCBI taxonomy): domain Eukaryota; kingdom Metazoa; phylum Chordata; class Aves; order Anseriformes; family Anatidae; genus Aythya; species Aythya fuligula. Next base: position 198,111,451 of record NC_045559.1, read on the forward strand.
GCTCACTGTTGTTATTTGAGAAAGAAAAGTCTTTAATTATTCCCAATAATTTAGTTTAATCAAATCAGCTTTATGCTTAAATTATGTATTTTGGATTGCAGCAACTAATTTTCATATCTTGGCAAAGAATGACTACAGATACATTAAATGGGTAGTTGAAAATGATATTTCAACTGATACCTTGCAGATAGTTATTTGTGACCTGTGTGAGCTGTGATTATTTGTCTGTTGCAATTTAATTTTCTTGGTGATTACTGTTTATTAACTATAATACAATGTTACCTAGCTCTTGCATAGAGATATGGGTTTGCTGTGTTATGGGTCACATAAAGAAATATACTATAAGGTAAATCGGAGTGTGTATCTAATAAACAATAGAAAAGAAGAAAGAAGAGGATAAGAATGGAAGACTATAACATCATGTAGCTAAGAGATTATTTTAGATATTCTGGAAACTGTTTTTAATACATATTATGTTACTTGGGATGAACATAAAAGTTGGGTCATTAGCTGAAGACATTGTAGGAGAAGAGCTCCAGTTGTACACAACGATTAAGCACTTGGGTAGTTCAGTGACGTTAATGAAAATAATAATTCACATTTGAAAGAAAAAATCATTTTAAAGGATTAAAAGAAAAAAGACATTTTCATTCTAAAAGACAATCAGATGTTCTATTTTGATTTCTTTTCTAAAAGTTGCAACTTAAAAATAATTGATTTTAGATTAAAATTGTTCAGATTGATAGATTGGTATTTTCTATTCTGAGGTAAAGTAGTATTCTTTTTCACCTTTACGTTTCAGAATGAACTTTGAAATTCCATTACAAAAAATAAATAAATAAATAAATAAATAAATAAAATAAAGCCAGAATGAATGTTCTCATGCACTTAAAACATTCCATTTTCAAAAATTTCCAAATGTAATCTTGAAATCATCTTCTCATGTGGCATTTTCTGCTAAGTCTAATAAAGACTACTGGGTGCTCAGCACTGTGAGTGTGCAACAGTAAGTTTTGAACATTTGATTTCAGGCATGGAAATCATAGTCAATTTTTTCATGGATTGACAAATATGCACATCTCTAGTGCTGACAGGGGAAGTATTCACACAGCTCTCAATCTTGCAGCTTCTTCCTCAAGTGTTCAACTTTCATATATATTTAGTAGTGGGTTAAATATAACCAGATGGCCTTGAAAAGTCTTCGCCACAAATAGCAGCAGATCTTGACCACGGCATAAAAAAAGCTGTAACAGACGAGAGCAATACCAGACTGCTGTTCTCACTATGAGTGTGGTCAAATATTTATGGAAAGAACATGCTCTCTTTCACATGCTTTCTCAGCTATTGCAATGTTGAGCTTTGGCATTTATACCCATGTCTTTTGGGGGGATCCAGTCATTTTCTTTCACTAATTTAGCTGATTTATTTTTTTCCATATTGAATTAAATGAATGCTTTGGACTCTACAACATTCTGTATTGGAGTTATACTCTCTCAACATTTCTGTTGATAAAAAGAGTGATGTGCTTTCTTAGAGTGCAATATTCAGACACTTCTGCATTTCCCTTTCTTTCATTTTATACAATAGAAAGATGTACACAATATTTACATCATCTATAGAACTGTCTTACGTTTGCAGTGGATAATCTCAGGAAATGTAAATGGTGAAATGTGTTTCCAATAAACCCTGTCAAAATCAGAATTGATGTTTACTGAACCCAGAGAAGAACAGCACTGATATTAAATTGTAGAATAATCTTATTTCCACTCAGAGAAGGATATTAAATATTTTAAGATGAGAAGATTCTAAGATTAAATGAAACTATGATACAAAAAAACTCTATTCATTCCTTTCTATCATGATGAATTTGATTGACATAATGTGCATTTAGTAACAGGAGAATATGGTCTATAAACTGCATCTTCAAAGTATTTTTGTATTAAAGTCAATTTTTGAACTCATTATACATTCTTGACATGAATGAAAGGAGACAGTGACTCACTAACAAAAAACAAACAAACAAACAAACATGCAAACACAACAACAAACCCATTTTGTTCCGGAAGATGTATGAAGTCCATGTACTTCATTTGATATGTGGTTATTTTTATGTTTTACTACAATGCTTCACTTTCAATATCCCCCAAACCATTATGGGTTCACAATACAATAGTTCTATTGTCATTTAACTGCAGCAGGCCGCAAAACCACTCATTCACTTTCCCCCAGGGATGGGGGAGAGAATCAGAAAGGTAAAAGTGTGAGAACTCCTTCATTGAGATAAGGCAGTTTACTACATAAGGCAAAAGGTTCATGTGCAAGCAAGCAAACCAAGGAATTAACTTGCTACTTCCCATCGGCAGGTGGTTCTTCAGCTACCTCCAGGAAAGTAGGGCTCATCACACATAATGGTTCCTTGGGAAGACAGATGCCATTACTCCAAATGTGTCACCCCCCTCATATCTTTCCCCCTCTCCCACTCCTTCTTTATCTCAGCTGTTATTGCTGAGCATGATACCATGGGACATCCCTTTGGCCAGTCTGGGTCAACCATGTCATCTTCCTAAATATTCAGGAATGAATCTTCATTTAGACCTGTTGACTCTCAGTTCATGAAGTGGCTTGTTGCCAAAAGACAACATAGCTACGGAAACCAGCCATATTTATTATGCTAAGACCAGATGGATGCATGGTATTTTTCATCAATAAGCTTAAGATGATTGACACAATGCAGAACGAGACAATAAGCAACAGGAAGCTTTCATGGTGAGCTTGTTTTGCCTGAGAAGTTGTTAGACCCAATATTTTCCCCATCTGTGTTTTCCCATCCTTCCTTTGTACTGTCTCTGTGGTCATGATGATAAAGGAAAATAAATAACATTTTTGTTGTTGAAGTGTCATTAGCCCTATAATACTGGGGAAAGAAAGTGGTGAGAAGGAAAACTGGAAGCAGTGTGAGAGGGTATGACTTACACTGTCATGGCCAGCATTGGAGTGGGTTGACATAATCATAAAACTGCTGCTTTCTCTTTTTTCTATACTTCAGTTCCTTGCACATAAAATATTTCTTGTCCAAGAGGACACCTTCTTGGGGGGGAGATAATCTGTAAATATTTTTCTAACTTTGTACAAACAAAGCCTTTGAAAAAGTCTTAGGGGAATGATTAAAGAATGTAGATAATAACAGAGCTGTGCATTGTGAAACTTGAAAAGACACTTAGCAATAAATACAGTTATCAGATCTTCTGCTATTGATTCAGAATAATCTGCTATTGATTCAGAATGCCCCCATTCTAAGCATGCTATTTATCATAGCATCGTGCATACTTATGAAAAAAAGTTTTATAAAGTTATAGTACATGCTCAATAACTTCCAGCACCAATTTTATTCTATTAATATGGTTTCCTCTGTGGAAAATTGCTTTGATCCAATGACTTGCAATACCTTTAATCTCTCTCCTCTCTTTTTTTTTCTGGAGACACATAGGAATTATGGATAATATTTAATCTCATGTTTTCTTATATGCAGATTATAAATTTCACACACACACACACACACACACAAAAAGTACCTGAGGATTATTCACACCAGATAAGTATGTAAACTGGCTAGAATGCCTCTTCATTTTGTATACAGTTAGTCAGAAAATCTGTCACAAACAGCCTGATGGAGGAGACAGTCTTTTTCTACTAACTACTGAGGCTAAAGTTGATGCCTTAATTCAAGTGATATTCATCTAATTTATCCTTAGATATTGTATAGTATTTTCAGACTGTGATCTGTGTTTCAGTTTTTTTTTTTTTTTTTTTTTTTTTTTTTTGTTATGGTTCTTAAAAAAATTACATTTTACTATTTTAAGGATTTTTAACTGTATCTTGCACTTTGGTTTTAGTACGTTATGGACTTTAAAATATTGTGCATAAAAAGAAAAAAGTCAGTTTAAAAGTTACAAAACCTTTTACTCAATAATTAATACACAAAAAGAAACAATATTTTCTTCTGTTAACAGTGAATCAAAATTTCACCTCTTTGATGAGAGGAGCTCATAAGAATGAGCTCAGTGTTGCAGTATTTTTATTTGAAGGAGCTGAGGCAATAAATAACAAATAATGGAGACACTGCAGACCAAAAACAGTCACACTATTTTCTTTTGTATTAGTGGCTACCATTGCAGCATTTTTTGTCTAATAAAGTTTCACAGGGAGAAAAAGGTACCTTGGGACAATGCAGTATACTAGTTTATTTCATGTATCTATAGAAAAGATTGCTACAGCTAACTGATGTGCAAATATGCTGGGAAATTTTAGTACCTACCAGTCCTTTCTATATGTATATAATATATATATATATATAAATATATTGTGTATGTATATATGTATATATATAAGTACATAGTGCATGTTACCAACTTACTGTTGTTTCCTTAGACTTGCTTTTTACCATGTAGAAAAGATAAAAATAAGCCATTTTAAAGCTAATCACAATAAATATTATTCATCTGATTTAACTTCTTCACATTATATATCGGGTTTATATGGCAAGGTTTTGGTAGTGGGGGGATTGAGCTGTGGCCTCTGTGAGAATAATCGAGAAGCTGCCCGTGTTATACAAGGGCCAGTTTCAGCTGGCTCCAAAAGGAACAGGATGTGCCCCTGGCCAGAGTTGAGCCAATAAGTGATGTTGTTTGTACCAAACAACAAACAACAACAACCACAACAAACAACAACAAAAAACGGCTGTGCTACAGCAGCTGGGAGAGAGGGGTGAGAGCTGAGAGAGTAGCAGCCCTGCAGCCCCCAAGGTGAGTGCAGCAGGAGGACAGGAGATGCTCCAGGCACAAGGCAGCACAAGTTCCCCTGAGGCCCATGGGTCCCACATGGAGCAGATCTCCATGCTGCAGCCCATGGAGGAGCCCCCGGTGGAGCAGGTGGATGTGGCCTGGAGGAGGCTGCAGCACACGGAGAGACCCCGCAGGAGAAAGCCCTGGGCCGGAGCTGCAGCCCATGGAGAGGAGCCCACACAGGAGCAGGAGGTCTGGAGGGAGCTGCTGCCCACCCGTGGGGGACCTGTGCTGGAGCAGTTTGCTCCTGACGGATGGACCCTGTGGTACGGAGCCAAGTGGGAGCAGTTCCTGAAGAGCTGCAGCCTGTGGGCAGCCCCTGCAGGCTCAGTTCAGGAAGGACGGCATCCCGTGGGAGGGACCCTACAGGGAGCAGGGGCAGAGTGACCGTGAAGGAGCAGCAGAGAAGAAATGTCAGGGTCTGACTGCAAGCCCCCATTCCCCATTCCCCTGCGCCACTCGAGAGGAGGAAGTGGAAGAGGGTGGATGGGGACTGGAAGGTGTTTTTAGTTTGTTTTATTTGTTTTTCACTTCTCTTGCTGGTTAGTAATGGGAAATAAAGTTATCTAATCTCCCTACACTGAATAAGAGACGTAAATTTTGCCTTTCCAGATGTCAGTATTGCAGGATCTTGGTGTAGACTGCTAGAAGAAGATGGAAAATATGAGGAAAATTAAAATTTTTAAGTGTGACATTTTAAAAGTTCCCTGATAGAAAATGCTACTTAGAAATATATTTATTTATTTATTTATTTATGAAATTAGGTCTACATTATATTATGATAAATAAGTTGGTGCTTTGGCTTAGTGTATTGGTTCCTTACAGAGAAAAGAAAATGTAGATCAGAGGAAACAAAACCAGCTCATTTAATTTGTTTAAGTTGTTTAAAAATTAATTGGTTATTTAATTGTCAGTATCTGAAGTGTCTCAAATTAAGTCAGGTGACTTTTTGTGTTTCATCCAAAGAATCTGTGACCCATCTGTTAATGTAATTGAGATCTGTTGAGCCCTTCCCAGTGTACTTCACTCACTGTAGACTTTCCTACACAAATCTTGGCAGATATGATCCAGACAATCTGATTTGATTCTTTACTTTCTGAATTAAGTGAATGAAGTTGGAAGAGATTTAAAATCAGATCAAATGAAAAGAATGAGTTTTATTTGTAGGAAGAAAATGAGGATATTGACGTCAGTTCATATCATAGTATATCATATTCATATCATAGGGGACATGTATGTAGAGTGTTTTTGTTGTTGTTGTTGTTTTTAATATGTTGGCAACACTATTCATATGCTTATCTGTGATTCTCCAGTTAGATATTGATGTTTCCTTTAGCGTAGGGACTTCTGAAATGATTTTGAGTTCTTTTTAGATGTCATTCAGCCTATCTCATATACCATTATCATGATGTTCTCTTCAACAATTCTTAACCCCTTATAAGGCTTATATTTCCAGTCAAACCCCATGGCCATCTGTATCTCCTTTCTGACACAGCCATCTGTTTCAGTTTCTGATCAATTACCTTTGTCACTCTCAGGAGTGCGTAAATCACATGACATCTAAGTTTTTAGTGCTCTGAAAACACCCCAAATAGATCTCAAAATTTCCTCTGTGGTAAGTGGATCTTTAAACTTTCCTTTCATGGAGTTTTAAAACTCTGAATCTCTGAACAGTTTTTGAAACATATATTGTAATATAAAAGAAAAGTAAACTTATTAAGAAAGTTATACAAACTACTTGATCCTTTTCTGTCTTTGTTTTTGAATACATATCTGAGAATGTACTTTGCCAGCAGTCAAGAGGTTCAGTTAGTTTGATAACTTACTATGACTCTGAATGGAGTGAAACTGTATTTAGTTGTGCTTTTTTATGGATTAAACGCTTAGTAGAAATCCACTTTAAATTTTGAACTCTGATTAACTTTCTTGTCTGTTGGAAAATGTCTATCTTGTTGTAAAGAATATTAAAAACTAATCAAAATGTATTTATAGAAGTCTTTTCAAATATTTTTGTAAATACATGGCCATTTCAGGTCAGTTATTTGTGGTATCATATCATTCTTTCCTTTAATGTGTTTTGACATCTGTCATTTCATGCAATGTGTCACAAATTCTGAGAAGCTATACCAATTATATCCCAAATTATATAAACCTCTCCACCAAAATAAATAAATAAATAAAGTGATAGAAACACATTTTTGTATTATTTAACTTATGTGATTCAGTGAAGATACAAGCCCACATGGTTTGAGCTGAGCTCCTAAATGGAATCAACATAGCACATAATAAGTATATTTATTTATTTATTTATTTACAGTTATTATTTGTTTGTTTAGTATTCTAGCAGCAGTTCTAGAATCTATTCTAATCTCACCAAACATGTCCTTGTTACCTAGCCAGTCAGTTGCCAAGAGGTTGGTAACACTTTTTCCCTTTTGGGGAGTATCAGGTCAGTGAGTGTCACAAACCATCATAAAGAGCAGATGAGACAGAGGCTGTGTTGTTAGCAGTGAAGTTCCAGGAAAGGAGGGGTGTTTTCTTCCATGAATAAATGGTTTTATTTCACAGTAAAAGTATAAAACATGCATGTAAAAGGAAAATTTGACATGCAATACTGTATTCTTGTTGTTCCAGCAATGAAGTAATTATTGCGCTTTGGGTGCGTCACAGCATTGAAGAGGTTTAAGAACAATGGAGTGAGCTTGAAGATGTCTATGAAGTACTTATCCCAGGTGTGACAGAGAACACAAAATTGCCTACTTAAAAGTGTAACAAGCAGGTGAAAGATCTTGACATCACAGGCTGATCAGAAGTGAAACTGATATTTCAGGATACGGTGAGAAATGAGAGTAGGTGAGGAAAAGCTGCTCACAGCCTTGGAAGCGAAAACGGGTGGAACTGAAAAGCAGTTTGGCACACAGCCAGTGGAAAGAGACACTTAAGTATGTCTTTAATTGTAAAAGCAAATAATCCATCTGACTTTACTGAAGTTATCTATAATTAAACATATCCATATATATTTTGTTAATTTGGAGCTACAAGAAGTAGGTGCCTTCAGTATCCAGGGTTGTTGGGGGAAAAATCATAATAAAATAAAATCATGATGGTTCTTGTTACTTTTAAATCAACCTTTATTTGTTAGAATTAGTTACTGAAAATCTATTAGTGTTTGGAACATACACTTCTAAATTCTGCAGCAGAATGTGTTCTTTTGCATTTATAAAAGGCCAGCTGTCCTTACACAATCTCTCTGCATGTGATATGCAGGAAAGGACTTTTACTGGAAAATGTCAACCCTTCTGAATCTCTGCGATGCCATAGAGGAAAAGATACATTTAGCTACAATAGATACGTGTCTGCTTTAATAACCAGCATCTTTGCTGAGGAGACTCCCTTGAGGATGCTATGTCCACATCAATGAAATGCCCTCAGACTAAGAAGTATTATCTTGGCAGCTGTTCTGAAGTGAAACTCACAACATCTGAGATGGTGATGCCTGCCAATATGTATTAACAAATAATAGAATAAAGGGATATGCAACTCTCAAATAGCAGACAAGTTTAATAGACCCACTAATACTCATTCAATATGGAGGCTGTAAGTCTATCTTAAATTTATTTTGTGATTCTAGAACTTTTGATGCTAAGGAGGCTAGAGATTAGTAAAGAGTATGGGGACTGGTTAATCTAGATTTTTTTTATTCTAATATTGATTGTCTCTTTCATTAAGTAATTTTATGTGACCTTGAACAAATTTATTTTTCCTGGTCTCCTTTGTGTCTGAAATGGTTTTAGTCCAGATCTACATCACAGGGTTTTAAAGACATAGTGAATAGTTAAAATGCTTTCGTAACTTCAAATGCAAGGAATCATATTTGTTTTTACAGATATATGTAAATATGCTATCTGGAAATGCCCCCGCCCCCCCCCCCACCCCCCCTTTTTTTAGATGAGGTCTCAGGGCACAATCAGTGGATCCCTCAACATTAATATACAATGATCTCATAGATTCCCAATAGTCACCATACAACAATGTAGCAAATGATGGTTTAAACAGATTTCTAAAATGAAATTAATGCAGAGAGCATGAAATATGCATGTGTATCATGAAGTTACCTGCTTTCCTGTACATAATTTTGTATGCATACTTATACACATAACTTTTTGCCCAAAGCAGTGTTCAGTCTTTGGACAAAAAATCACAATTTTACCTTGCAGAAGTCTAACAACAGTACTTGAAGTGAAACTAGAAAACTTAAGCTTGAAACGTAATTTTGCATAATATTATTACACAGAAATTCTGATCTTTGCTGAGGAGAGCAAAGATATCTGCAAAGATAGTGCCACTTGAATCACATCATGCAAGACATTAAGCTTGAAACAAAAACATAAACTGGTAGGAAGGGTGTCAAATGTCGACAATTAAGTCTGAAGTATCTAATGTCAGATTTCTGCAAAATGATGAATTACTTTGCAAGGCCCAAAGCATGCTTAAAAGTGACCAGTCCTTTTATCCTTTTCTCCCCATGTTTGTACTTCCTTCCTCCACATCTATCACTGTTTTTCTTTACCATTTCACTCTTTCCACTCTTCCCATATAAACAACAACACCATTATTTTTTTTGTTCTTTTTGTTTGTTTGTTTGTTTTTGTTTTGTTGTTGTCATTTCCATTGGTCCCCTTTTGCTACATCTGTAGCCAAATTTAATACCACTACTGTAGTATCCTCAGCCTTAACTGGTGTTGCTGAGGTGGTTCTACCAGTCCCCAGAATTCATCTCCAGGTGGGGCTTGGCGTGTGAAAACAGGTGTATGTTTCTCATACAAATACCCACTTAACCACCTTGAAGCCTGGTCATCCCTCACAGCACTATACATGACTTTTGTTTGCTTTTCAGATTGTTTTATGTCATGTTTGCCAATTTTTCATGTCATGTCTCATGTTAGATAAACCTCAGGCTAGTCACTGATCTGCACACCATAACAGAGAAAAAAAATGTAGAATGCAAAGGAAAGTGAGTATTCTGGTTACAACTTCTGTTCTCGGTGTATACTGAAACTCTGGTGAATTATGTGAAGAATAGAGAATCAAAGGAAATATATAATGAAAAAGATTTATCTAGATGACATATTGAAACAATGGCTATTTGAATTACTGCAAATGAATAAATTCCAGATATGTGATGAACTGTTAGACACTCATCCAAGTGGTATATTAACTGATCATGATTTACCATTTTTCAACATAATTTCTCACTCTTTTGTAATGAAAAAAGTAAACAATTTAGGGCATTAAGTAATATAAAAAACTGTCTGTATTTCTCTGTAAGACTGAGTGGCTGTGTTTAAGTTAGATACCTACGGGCTAATTACATTCTATGATTATTGCCAAACGTTAAAAATGTTTATCAGTCAGATAAGCAAAGACTTTCACTTCCATCAAATTTCTCAGGTTTCTAGATAATTTTTTTTTTTTTTTTCTCTTTAAAACTAGGATCTGTTCTGAGGGGAAAATTTAAAAAGAGGCTAAGGATGGTTGCCCTATTGTCACTTCACAGCTATGACTCGGTCTCTTAAAAGTGTTTAGCAAGATTTTTACCATTAACATGATACAACAGAGGTTTGACTGTTCCAAAAACAACTTTTTGTTTTTGTTAATAATTATGAAAGGAAAGTATATCAGTAGGTTGAGTCTTGTGTATAAGTGAGGCCAAATCTCAGGACAAAAACTAGCTTAAAGGGTTCTGTCTACAGGGATACTTTCAAATATTCTTACTGGGCAGGTAATAGTTTACTCATCCTAGAGCAAATATTGAGCTAGACAGGGCATGCTGAAGTGTGTATTTTCAGCACTTCTTGTTAGACTAGCCCTTAAGCTGTTCTTCAGGCATTTTTCCCCATGTTTTACTGCAAAGCTTCTTAGATTCATGTGTTGTATAGTGGATTGATTGATTAATTATAAATGATTATCTGGGAGGGCCCTTGAGCACCAGCTGTGTCTCACCTGAATAACAAGATATGTGATCTGAAACCATACTGTTGTCCTTTGCCTTTCATGGTGTTGTGTGACTAGAATAACCACATAACCCTCCATTTTTATCTAACTACAACTTCTCTGATTTGTATCAATGACAAGACCTGTACTTCCACACAAAGCCATAGGTCTGCACAGGGAGGAAAGGGTTTCTTGCTTGACCATGAAGAGAAAGAACAATGCCTTTTTTATAATTAAAAAAAAAAAAAGTCCTTAAATATGTTTCTGTTGACAAAGGCCTCTTTGTGCCTCGTGTTTTTGTTACCATAGGTGTCCTTAACTTCTGAATGTAGTCCTTAAGAATATGAATTTTGAGATACCTTGTGTAGTGGTTTCGCACCAGCTGGTAGCCAAGCTCCACAACACTGCTTTCTCACTCTTCCTCCTCAATAGAACATAAAATGAAAATTCAATGAAAAAGGTCTCAAGGGTTGAGACCACCCTCTTCCACCTCCTCCCCCTGAGTGGCTCGGGGTATGGGAAATGGGGGCTTGCAGTCAGTCCCTGACGCTTCCTCTCTGCTGCTCCTTCACGGTCACTGTCTGACCCTGCCCCACGTGGGGTCCCTCCCACGGGATGCTGTCCTTCCTGAACTGAGCCTGTGGGCGCTGCCCACAGGCTGCAGCTCTTCAGGAACTGCTCTGACATGGCTCTGTGCCATGGGGTCCATGGAGCAAACTGCTCCAGCACAGGTCCCCCACAGGAGGCAGCTCCCCCCAGACTCCCTGCTCCTGTATGGGCTCCTCTCCACAGGCTGCAGCTCTGGCCCGGGACCTGCTTCTGTGGGGGCTCTCCATGGGCCGCAGCCTCCTCCAGGCCACATCCACCTGCTCCACCGGGGGCTCCTCCACGGGCTGCAGCATGGAGATCTGCTCCATGTGGGACCCATGGGCTGCAGGCAGACAGCCTGCTCCACCAGGGGCCTCTCCATGGGCCACAGGGCAACTTTTGCTGGAGCACCTCCTGCCCTCCTTCTGCACTGACTTTGTTGGCTACAAGGTTGCTGCTCTCATAGAATTACTAAGGTTGGAAAAAACCTCCAAGATCATCTGGTCCAACCATCACCCTACTAACAATGTCACTCAATAAACCATGCTCCTAAGCTCCAGGTCCATCATTTCCTTGAAAACCCCCAGGGATAGTGATGCCACCACTTCATACTTACCTCTCTCTTTTCTCTCTCCCTCTCCCCCCCAACCCCTCCCCAGGTTCCAAAACTTTGCCATGTAAACCCAATACCCTGTTCCTCTGTTCATACATAATACTTCATACCTGCTAAAAATGCAAAATATCATGCTGCATTGTCTTTGATGTTGCACTTATGTAGCATGTGTGCGTGATCATTCTCAAAGATTTCTCTGACTTTCAGCAAGACATTGACAGAGAACTAATCACAGCAAAGATTTGGGAGGCAATGGACTATGACAGTTTCTGTACTCTGTCAACAGCTTAAAGAAAGAGTTTAGAATATTTATTTAATCATATTGTGTTTCAGGTTCCAAAGCAGTGAACATGAGGAAAAATTAACATTCATATTTAAATAGCATTTAGAGATCTTTGGGTGACTCATTCAGTATAAGTGAAAGTTATTACTACTAATTATTATCAATTTGAGGAAATAGATTTAGTATTGTTTTCTTCATGGTTTAATTAGTTCAGTTCCCTTGTTTCTGGGTGTTACTTTTTTTTTTCCTCTGTCAGTTTGCATTATTCTTAGTTCATTTCAAAAAAAAAAAAAAAAAAAATCTAATTTTATACTGATAATTTTACTCTGCATTATTTGGTTTCATTTTAGAGGTCTGTTGGTACCTATAGCAGTATCAGTACGGACCAAAGGTTGTTGAGGAACATGAAATGGCATAAGACCAAAATCCCATTAGCTTTTCAACCTGAATAAAGATGCAGTTTCTCATGGGACTGCTCATGTTTATAGGCTACTCAGAATTAAAATCAACGTTTTAATAGCCCACAGAAGTGATAGTCTGGATTACTTCGACTCTATTCCTCTATATGGAATAAACTCTGGAAGCTGCGTTATTTAGTTGGAGAAGTGCTCATTGTTGCCAGAGTTAACACAGAAGTGACAAGTGCAGTTTGATGTTCAGATCTGGGAAAGGAAGAGAGAGCAAGAGACGTGTGATGCTTCTAATAGACATGTGAAGCCTTCCTACATAGGAGATAGGAAGAGCAAGACACTGTATGCTGTTTTCAGAGGTGGCATTCATCTAACCAAATATTTATAACATAAATTTCTAAAGCTGTAGGAGATGATTCCTATCTCAGAAAGTTACAAAGGTACAGATTTGTGGTATTCCAGGAAAACAGAGAGCCTGAATGTCTGAAGGTAATTCTTTTCTCACCCAGCCACTTAATTAAGTTATTAGCCTCAGAAAACATATTTTGGATGTACCCTTTTCCTTTTATGAAAAGTATTACCCCAACACTGCACTTAGCAAGTAAAAGCTTCAGTATCCACGACCAACTTCTATCACTTTTTCACTACCTCTCTTCCATGTGTTTAAACTCTTGACAGGCAGTGCTCATGTAGAATACAGTAAGTTTAGTAACTGCCTTGAGAAACTCAAGTTGTTCATAGCAGTACTGGGAACTAAGCAACAACCTGACACAGTCTATACCCACAGTAAAATCACTTTCTCCCTTGACATCAGAGAAAACATGTTACAAAGTTCTCAGTTATGAGATGGTTATTTTAAAAATTGTGCTGCATAATTTTTCATCTTGCAGCCATTCTAGGTGGTTCTGTCTGGGCTGAGCATTAAGTTTCAGTGTAAAACATTGATTTACACTGGGGGACAAGATGCTGGAGGGCAGCCCCACAAAAAGGGATCTGGGGGTTTTGATCAACAGCAAGCTGAACATGAGCCAGCAGTGTGTCTTGGCAGCCAGGAGGGCCAACCATACCCTGGGACACACAAGGCATGGCATTAGTAGCTGGGCGAGGGAAGTGATTGTCCCACTCTGCTTTGCAGTGGTGTGGTCTCACTTTGAGTACTGTGTACAGTTTTGAGTACCACAGTATAGGATATAACACTGTTACGGAGTATCCAAAGGAGGGCAACAAAGATGGCAAAGGGTCTAGAGGGGAAAACATGAGGAGTGGCTGAAATCACTTGGATTGTTCAGCCTGGAGAAGAGGAGACTGAGGGGAGACCTCATTGTGATCTACAACTTCCTCATGAGGGTGAGTGGAGAGGCAGGTGCTGATCTCTTCTCTCTTAATGACCAGTGATGGGACACAAGGTAACAGCTTGAAACTGTGATGGGAGGTTCAGGCTGGGTATCAGGAAGAGGTTCTTTACTGAGAGGGTTGTTGTGCACTGGAACAGGCTCCCCAGGGAAGAGATCATGGCACCAAGCCTGCCGAAGTTCAAGAAGCATTTGGACAATCCTCTCAGACACATGATCTGATTTTTGTTTGTTTGTTTGTTTTGTTTTGTTTTGTCAGTCCTTTGGGGAGACAGGAGTTGGACTCAATGATCCTTGAGTGTCCTTTTGAACTCATATTCTAAGATTCTGTTCTATGATTCCTCCATGGTCTGGTGGAGTTCTTTTTATAATAAACCAGGAGAGCTGTTTCTTCTTCTAAAGAGAAAGACTTCTTGTTACCACAAAACTTTCCCTCGTGGAGTTGATAGAGAGCTTTGAACTTCCAGGTTTACCTGGAATATGGCAGTTATTATTTAATCACATGAAACAGGAGTTCTCCAGGCAGACTAAGTTTATCACTAATATTAGGTATAAATTGGTGTCCAAAGGCTGCCAGAGGCCGAAAATCTGTTCTTGTCTAGAACCTTCTACTGTTTCTGCTTTAGATACGGATGATTTAATATGGGAATTGTAAGGCATTGGAACAGATTGCCCGGAGAAACTGTGGATGCCCCATCCGTGGAATTGTTTAAGGCCAGGTTGGATGGGGCTTTGAGCTACCCTGGTCTAGTGGGAAGTGTCCCTGCCCATGGCAGGGGTTGGAACTGGGTAATGTTTAAGGCCCTTTCCAATTCAAAGTATTCTATAATTCTATGATTAGCCATCTGAGTGCAACAGCTCCACTGGTTCATATTTGCAGATGACTGTGGAAACTAAGAGTTAAATCTGAAAACAAGTCAAAAGTAAAACCTTTTAAAGATTGCTGCTATCTGCTGTTTTAGATAACACCATCATTGCACATAGCCTGTGTATATCAGAATATCCTTCTTTCAGAGTACAAGTGTGAAATGAAAACAGGGTAGAAGTAAAAACACATATTACTTTTAAGATTCTTACTTCTGTAAGTTTTAATACTTTGGAAGAGGGCAAGATGGTTAAACAAGTGAACCATTCTAGCACAGAGATGTTTTCTGTCTCTTTTCATTGAACTTAACATTTAAAGAAATTTAAAGAAAGGAAATCATTCCATACTGAGGTCTGTTATGGTTAAATGGGAAAGAAGAATCTAGATTTGTTGTTTTTTTCCCATAATTTCAAAAGAAGGAGCAATCAAAAGCCAGAAATGAATATTGGCTTGCAATAAATAATATGTAGTCTGGCCTTTTAACCTTAAGATACTTAGGATTTTAACAATGTTCTTTCAATAATTCATCAACTTCACAATATTGTAAAAGAACATTATGCCTCAGGCAACATTTCTTGTTTATTTTGAAGAGATTTATTTATCTTCCTTAAAATTCTAGACTGTTCGTTTGTTATTTCCCTACTACTCAGTTGCTGAGTATTGAGTGGTTATTTTGAGCAGTAGCTCAGAATATTGAAGATACTTTACCATCTTTCCACTAGTGTTAGTCCAGATTCTGTGGCTTAGAGGAAGATGAGGATTCGGCATGTCATGTTTAAGCAGTGGTGTATCACCCAGCCTTTCAGTGACATGTTCAACAAGACAGTCTAGCAAACACCCTGCAGGTTATTACATGAAAAATTGGTTAGAGGCACAATTCTAAATTGTAGAACTTACTAGTAAATTTATATTATTAAAGCTTAGAGAAGACAATAACTTACTGTTATTTTGCTCTCAGAGAGCATTCTGAAGAATTTAGTTTAGCCAAATGCAAGAAATTCTGTGGAAACAAAATCCATTGCTGTTATGAAAGATGACAGCAAGGTGATTATAGAAGGTCCTTTTTTCTTTGAAACTTTTCAATGCTGGAAATCATCTTGGAAATGTCATGGGAGAGTTTAAATATATAATATTTCTAAAAGGAAAGAAGAGGTAGAAGGAGTTAGGGCTTTGGATTTAGAATAGGATGTTGTCACATTATTAGCTATTGCTGGCAAAATGGGGATAACACAAATCTTTAGTGGATACCCAAATAAGTTTATAAAGCATGTACTGTACTGGTGAAAAAGAAAGAACAAAAGTAGAACTGCATTTTTTTTCCATTATACAGTAGGGGAAAAATAAAAATAAAAGCATAGCTCTATTTTGTTTGCAGAGCAAACAAAAATGTCAGGATTTATTAACTTAAACTGCTTATACTGAAGGGAAATCAACATAGCAGCATTAAGATTTATACAGGAGCTACACCCAAAGAAAAAGGGGGGCGGGTGAAGGGCGGGGGGGGGGCTATTAATACTGCTATAAATTGCCCTGAAAATCTGGTAAATATGCATAAGATTCCTCACACATAAACACACATACAGACACACCAGATAATTTGAAGGCAAGTAGGCATTGTACAGACATTTTCCACCTGCCAGCCTCATTAATATTATTCTTACATATGAACCTAATTTATGCACTTTATTGCAGCCTTCAGTAAGAATTACCCACATTAATCATGTACTTTTCAGAATTACAAACCATTTCACATGCTATGGGATAGGAATCTATGCAAAGCAGCTCTTTTTATATATACTGAAAAAGCCCAGTGCAAATCTTCTCAAATGTATTTATTAGAGAATTAAAAGTTTGCTTATAACAAATTGAAAATTTGCAGGGCAGAAATATTACGCATAACCTTGTAAATCAGATTAACTGGTGTGCCTTCTTTCACATAATAAATTCCACTGGGAGCATCTGTTCAAAAGTAGTGCCTAATGACCTGGCACCAGATCAGAAAGCTTGCTGTTTTCTGTAATAATTCTGGAATTTGGTATAAGTGCAAGCATCATTACTTAAACTCACATCTATTTTACACTGTGATTAACGTGCTGTGATACCTGCTCATTGTGGTTCATTAGTCCTTGTACCATTTGAGCAGTCAGATGTGGTGTGTTTGAAAAGCATAGCATCAGCATTCGGTATTGTTGTAGTCTTTTTTAAGCAAACACACCATTACAGGTAATGAGGCAATTAGGAAAGCAAAGAGGTCTGGAAAATACAGAGAAGTTTGTTGCAAGCACCCACCTACTTTTTAACTTTCATTTCTTTGAATTTGACAAGAGCAATGCTTATTTGTTATGAAGACAATATAAAAGCTACTGGAGAACTTTCTATTTAAGACTGAGGATGAATAACTCTACAGGTAAGCTGCAAACGAAGGCAATAAAGTCTTCGTGTCCTCATATAAGAATGGAAAATGAGCTTTAAATGTAAATGACTCAGTAGAATAATAATGGTGAAATTTTCTTTGGCACTCCAGTTAAGGAAGTGTTCTCTTTCTTTGCCCTTTTGGTGAAGGTTTGTTTAAACTTTGTAACATAATAGTCTAGAATTAGACTTGTAAAGAAGAGTTGGTTGAAGGAAGCAAGGTTTAACTGTGGCTTAGGACCTGGATAAATGGATGTAAAGAGCTATAAAAGCAACAGGCACCTAAATCATACTGAAATAATGGGAGAAATTTTAAATAATTCACTTAAAATGAGAAAATACCTAGTTTTGAAGAGTCTTCATCTTACAATAGTAAAAGATTAGTGAACGATGAAAGATTTTTACAAGTTTCACTTAGCATTGAATTCCAGTAGATGAAAATAACCTAAGATGAAAACTTAAGCTGTTGACATGAACTTTTGGGGAAAATCTGATCTGATATACTCCCTAACAAACTTGAGCACAGATAAGCAATATACTTATCAAATAAGGTGGACTTCTCAAATGATGTCCTGTCTTTGCACTTTGAGTCAGACAATGTGACAATTGACCTAGTCTTCATTTCATTTTTATATCTAAATTAATTCTCATTGTATCCTCAAAGAACAGTTTACACTGGGTAAAAAATAACAGTGAAATTTATTGGAGTTGGGCAGGAGGAATGGAGTCTATTTATCTTTTAAACTTTGACAAATTGTCATTACACATGAGGGAAAAATAAATAAAAATAAAAGAGGGAAAAATAAAGTTAGAAAAACCATTATACCTAGAAAGCTGTTTGCAAAGGATGCTAATTCACTAAAAAAAAATGTTAGAACAAAGTCTATATGCCACCGATTACTCTTAAATCACTTCTAGCTTTAACATCTGATTAAACAAGTTATCAAAATTTGATAAATAAGGGTTTTGGTTGTAACTTCAATAATGAAAGTGATACCAGCTACTCCATAGTAAATAAATCAAACCTTCAGAGCTGATCCTGGGACATCTGAATGCAGATAACAGAAGTAGTCTACCACCTGTGGTTTACAAAATACCCTTAGGAATTTATTTTTTTTTTCCCCTAACATGCAATCAAGCAGTAGAAGAAAGCAATCTCACAGAAACACAGGGGGAGAAGTTTTCTTGTGACTTCATTTAAATTCTCATTTCTTTTCTGCCTTGTCTAATTAGAATTAACTATTAGAGAAGGGGCTCCTAACCTGACTTTGTATCATGCTTAACCTTCCTTCTATTCAGCTGTATCTGGATTACTGAGCCCAGTCCTGGACCCCCAGTGCAAGAGAAACTGGGATGCAATGGAAACATTCCAATGGAGCTCCAACAAATGATCTAGGGACTGGAACACCCCTCCTATTAGGAGAGGTTGAGAGAGCTGGGACTGTTCAGCCTAGAGAAGAGGAGGCTCGAGGAGGATCTTAGCTATGTCTACAAACACTTGAAATGAAGGTACAAAGAAGACAGAACCATGTTCTTTTCAGTGGTGCCGAGTGCCAGGCAATGGGCAGAAACTGGAATAAAGTAGATTACCTCTGAACATCAGAAAACACTTCTTTACCATGTGGGTGACAGAGTAATGGAGCTGTTTGCCCAGAGAGGTTGTGGAGTCTCCCTCCTTGTAGATTTTCAAAAGATGCATGGACATGGTCCTAGGCAACCTGCTGTAGATAGCTTTGCTTGAGCAGGGGAGGTTGGACCAGATGACCTCCAGAGGTCCTTTCCAGCCTCAACCATTTTGTGATTCTGTGATTAACAAAGTGTTGCCAAATCTTAGCTGGCATCTTCCAGCAATATTTAATAGTCATAGTATTCACAATAATAGCAGTTAAAGGTAAACAGATGAAAGATGTAAATATTTAACAAGACTTCTTTTTTTTTTTATCAGCAAAGTAGTAAAAAGTTATCTCCCCACTCAATTATCTTGTTGTCTTTTCTCTGTTACATATCTGTGCCATTCTTGTACTTTTCAAAAATTTCTTTTTATTTTCACCTCATAACAACACAGCGCACCATGGTCAGACTTTTCAGAAAGTAGATTGCTCCTGTGGTGTGGCTTGATTTGTGTGATCTCCATGCATATATGAAATTAATACAGTGACATAGAGACGAAAAGGATTTTGCTCTGACATACCCAGTCAGCCCTGAGTCTTGTGCCTGATAAGAGTGCAGGTGACATATTTAGATATGAAATCCTGAAGAACACTAATTTTTTGTACTCTGTAGTTTAAAAAGAAAAGAAATGAAACAAAACAAAACAAACAAACAACAGAGATTAAGGCTATTTTTGTTTTGCTTTGCTCTATTATATGCTGTTTACCCAAGGAATTATTATAAAGGGCATTTCATAATGGAGCACTTCATTACTGACAGACACTTTTACCAAATTGTGTCAGTTCCTTAAGCAGGTTTATAAGGTTTGCAAGAACATTATGAGGTAATGGTTCAGAAAGGGTAGAAATGACAATGAAACTCCAAGACAGATTTACATATGGATAGATAACAAATAAATAAATAAATAAAACTTTTCATAATTCAATTTGCTTTCTGCTTTTTCTTTCTGTGTGTTCCTGCCTAGGTTTCAGTTGGAATAGAATTACATTATTAGAGTTAATTTATTTAAAGTTAATTTATAATCTGTAGTAATGTATAGTCTATAGTCCGAATTAAATTAAGTCCGGTCAGGTTTAGATTTCAGATTCCCTCATAAAAACATACAGTGAAAGTCTCCTGCCACAGCCTTTTAGACCTAATTGTGATGTTTACATATATCTCTAAAAGGGAGATAACATTAGATAACTTTATAGACTTTTAAAAAATATATCTCTGCTCTAGAGTTAAGATAAAAAAAAAAGCATTAGAAATGGCCAGGAATCAAAATTTTAATAATCTGAGTTCTTAAAATTCTATCTCAGAAGGAATGTCTAGAAAATCCTTCATGTATAGTTATTTTCTAAAAATAAAATAAAATAAAACCTACAGATTATTAAAATATTTTCTTTAAACATCACAGAAATGTTTCATTTTTTTATGGGGTCATTTCACTTGTTTTGGTTAATTTGTACTTTATTAGAAGGTATCTGATTTCAGCTGAATATATTTAGTACTTTACAATAGAGAATAAATTTATCTGCAATTAGTGTCATATATTATAGTGCACAATTAACTCCATGTTCTATTATCTTGGTCTAAAGGGAATAAGCCAAATCAAGACAATCAGAAATTACATTTCTCATGTACTAAGATAAATAGATAAACTTTTCCCTTGGAAAAAAAGAAGTAAAAGTTAGTACATTCTAAAAGTTAAAGTTTATCTACTAAAAAAAAAAAAAAAAAAAAAAAAAAAAAAAAAAAGTGTGCTTTAGGTACTTTAAAGGCAGTTTCCAAATGGTTTTATATAGTGCATACTTTGAATAAATTTTTCCTTCCCTTTTCCCATTTTCTTGTTTAAAGTGCTATTAGCAGTGAAGATCTAGGAGTGCTGATTACTACTCCTGCATAGAATCTTAGCATGCTGGATACTGCAGAAACATTAAACAAAGGCCTAGCCCTTAATTCAGATCTTTTTAAACTGTTGCGAAGTATTTTTAGGATTTATTTCAGGTAAGGGAATTTACTTTTTATCTTAAAATTGTCTTTCTCTTGCTAGAAGCCACCACAATCACTTTTCAATTGAATTGTGCATTTAAAGTATTTATTTGCATTTGTACCTTATTGTTCTAGGAAACAGATGGTAATTTACGTTCTGATTTTTCATTCTTATACTTAACATGTCAACTCCCATGACAACTGCTGTCATGCTGTTAGTGAACATCTCATGCTCCATAGTTGACAAGAGCCTACATGTGTAAAGATTAAAGTTATGTTGACACAATCAGTTCAGAAAATGTTCTGGAGTGATTACTGGATCACAAAATTCAGCATTGCTGATCAGCTATGGGGAGAATCAAAACAAAGTATAAATTTTAAAAAATGGGCAACCACAACCGAGAATGTTTAAGAGAACTTCCCATATTGTATTTTGACATGGTAAATAGACCACCTACAGAGGAAGATTCAGGTTCACACTCTGTTGTCAGAGGAAACTGAAACTGTATTTTCAACACTTTTGTAAGGATTCTACAAGAGAATGCAAGAGAATAATTAGTTATTTTTTCCCCATCATAAAAACATTCAGAATAACAAAGTTTCTTGCAAGCAGTTTAGGATGACATATATATATATTTCCCAAAGTCTAAGCTAGCAATTAAAAAGCAAGAAAAAATTCAGAAACATGCCTTTTGTATGTTTACTTTTTCATATCTCATTCCAAAATTGCCTTTTTTTCTTTCTGCTTTCTCTATTTCATTGTTGTTACCATCCTTCCACCCCTTACAGAATATTTTTTAGCCTAAGTGTTGTGGTTTAACCCAGCCAGCAGCTAAGCACCACAGAGCTGTTTGCTTGCTCCTCCCTCTCTGGGATGGAGGACAGAATCAGAAAAAAATTAAAGCCTGTGGGTTGAGATAAAGACAGTTTATTAGGATGGAAAAGAAAGGAAAATAATAATGATGATGATAAAAGTACTATTAATAATACTCTGTACAAAACAAGTGATGCACAATGCACAATTCTCACCACTCGCTGACTGATGCCCAGACTTTCCCCGATCAGCCCCCCATATTAATCTTTCAGCATAACATCAGATAGTATGGAATACCCCTTTAGCCAATTGGGCTCAACTGTTCTGATTCTGTCCCCTCCCAGCTCCTGCTGCACCCCCAGTCTGCCTGCTGGCAGGACAGAGCGAGAAGCTGAAAAGTCCTTGGCTTAGTGTAAGCACTGCTCTGCAACTGTTAAAACATCAGCATGGTATCAACATTATTCTCAACCTAAATTCCAAACACAGTACCCTACCACCTACTAGGAAGAAAATTAACCCTATCCTAGCCAAAACCAGGACACTAATTATGCTGAGAACCTCTTTCTTTTCCCAAATATCTAGCCAAGTATCTTTAGAAACCTTTGTAATATTTCTGTATCCTGAGTGGCATTGCCAGTGTTCAATATCATTTACAACTTTCATTAACATTGTTTACTCCCTTTTCAGATCATTAATGAAGAAGCTAAACATGACAGATGACAATATTTAACAAATCAGATGAGACCATTATTTTATCTGCAGTTGAGCATCTCACAGTCAAAAAAAGTTTCAAGGCCTCTGATCATTTCACCATTCATTTTTTGGTCAAAAGTCTTCTATTTTGTCTCCTTCCAGGAAACCCTAGCATTCCAGAATAACTGATAACTGTGTATATATACATATATATATATTTATATATACATTAATTTCCTTTGGACAACTGTTGCCTGTAAACATTTTGGTAATAGTTTTCCCTCCAGCACCTAAGCAGACAATGGCAGTATATAACAGTAGTGCCCAAAGAACTTTTCCTTTCATGTCAATGACATCCTTGAAATCATGCCAACTAAAGGGTACTTGGTAGGGAAATATAGCCAAATAAGCAAAGACTGATCTTCCTGAATGCTCTGAACATTCATTAGTCTGATATGCCAAGTGCTAATGCTTATTCTGCGAATGTTAAAACTCACAATGCAATAGTCAAATAGATTATAGGATCAGTTCCACTTTGCTCCATCACTGACACCAACATAGGCATTGAGGTTAAAGAGAATCATAGAATCCTAGAATCACAGAATCATCATAGAATCATAGGATCATAGAGCTTACACAGAGATAAGGACTTTTCAGCTTCTCATGCTGTCCTGCCTGAGAGGTGCCTGGGGGTGCACAAGGAGCTGGGAGAGAACACCTCCAGGAGCTGACCCAGACTGACCAAATGGATATCCAATACCCTGTGGTGTCATGTTGAAAAATAAACTGGGGAGAGTTGGCCTGGGGTACAGCTGCTACTCCAGGACTGGCTGGGCAGTGGTCAGCAGGTGGAGAGCAATTGCATTATGCATAATTTGTTTTGCACAGTCTTTATTATTAGGAAAAATTATTGATATTACTATATTATAATAAGTAATTATTGATAATAATATTATTGTTATTGTATGTTCCTTTTATTCCCTATTAAACTCTTTATCTCAGTCCATGAGTTTTACCTTTTTCTGATCTTCTCCTCCAACCCACTGAGCAGGGAATGAGCAAAGGGCTGCGTGGTACTTTGCTGCCTGCCAGGTTAAACCACAACAATGAGAGAAAATCATCAGGTTTCATTCAGTCTATTTCATGTAAATATGTGACACTTATTACTGTAGTTATATGAGTTTCTCACAGCACCACTGATAAGAATATGTGTTTACCTCCATTGAGAATGAGTATGAGAAGATAGGACAGAAAAGGGGGTACTTAAACATACAAAAGACATTACTGAAGGTCTTCAAAGTCTATCTAATCCCTGAGTTATGCTTCTCTTTGCTGGGTGACTTCTAGTAGTGCTCATATACTGCAGCAGCAGAATATAGCATTGAATGTATTTCAGAAAAGACCTGTTACAAACCATAGACAAATAACTGATATTAAGTGATGGTATGCTCCAAGTTGTGAACTTAAGTAAGTGGGATGTTGTTCACTTGTATAAAGGGCCAACTCTTTTGAGGAACGTAATAGTTAACTGCCTAAGCCTGAACTGTGTATAGGTCCAAATATCAGAATCCCAGATAGGTGCATTCCTTGAGAATTCACTATGCCCACAATGAAGGATGCAGGATTATACACCAAAGCTCTCCCTGTCTTTTCTGACATAATATTTACCTCCTGAAAGGAGCGACTTCCAGTCTAATACCATAGGTCTCTCATGTCTTCATTTCCATCTGAAAACCAAATAAAAAATGAATAGTGTAACCCTAAAGCAATACTGCAAATGAAAGAAAAGACACCATATCCCTGGAGTCCACTACAAACTGTGCTTTCATTAATGATTTCATTTTGAATTGAAATGATAAAATCATACAGGAAATATCTATGGGAAATGTTTTAAACTCAGGTGGATAGAAAGAGCTTTTTCACAAAGAAAGCACAAAATTAATCTCTTTTGTCTGAAAAAAAGAGAGTAGTCAGAGATGGCAACAACGCACTTCTACAAAAGCTGTCAAGCCTAAATTTCTTTATCAGACATTAGTATCACAGTGGACTTACAACAACCTTCAGTGGACAAGGCCACAAAGCTGCAGGTGTATCAGTTAGCAGGGTGGATCAAAGGTACTCTGACTAAGGAAAAGTCTTTAGTCTGAAGTATTCAGTCTGAACATGAAAGATTGTTCCAGACTGTCCATTCTATTCAGTTAACAGAGGCATTTAAAATAATCCTTTCTTTTAAAGTTATGAAGTGATAATTTAAAAATAAATAGAAGTGAGCTGCATCAAACTGTGGAAGCAGGTCATACATAATTTCCTTGAGGCATTAATATATTATATATAGCCAAAATGTATAGGCAAAAGAAGATGAGAAAGAAGAGAAAAACTTTGGTATCAAACTGATTTTTCTCTGCTCTCTTAGAAGAGGAAGTAATAAACAGATATATTTAATTTAATTCAGTATGATTATGTTTTCTGTATATTGTATTGTTCACTAATTGGTTAAAAAAGCTTTCAATGAAAATTTCCAGTCAGAAAATACCTAACAGCTAAAACTAACAAAACTTACAGTGTCCATTAATTTCTTTAAACATTTGAATTGAATTTATTTTTAAACATCAAAATATTTCAGTTAGTGATATTTGAAATAAAAATAAGCCCTTTTCTTAACTGAGAATGCATATATTTTATGTTATGTTATAGAGAGTGAAAGGAAGTTTATAGTAAAATGATAAAATGGTCAATACCTAAGTTAAATATTATGAGATCATTTAAACAAATTACTTCAATCAGACTGAATTGAATCTTAAGAGGATTAGAAGCAGGGATTTTTTGTTGTCCAATATTTTTAAGATTATGAAAACATTTATTGTCCCCATATGTAAAAGTATAAAAATTTCAGAATCATTCACAGAAAAGGAAATTACGTTTATAGGCAGTATGATGTCATGGTAACTAATGCTTCTTTATATTTACAACACTTGAATTATATCTTCATCTACCAAGCTACCAGCTGTACAGGCTACTCTTCTTTTTCTGAGTTTATAAACATTGAGTAATAGACAACCTGTCCAAAAAGCTATCAGTTTGAATATAAAAGATGACCATCCAAATAAATTGTTGTATTAGTTCTCTGTGATCATATGGGTAGCTAAGGACAGAGCTTGTTTTTTTCATGTCCCTTCTAATGCCTTAGCAGTTAGATCATACACTCCAAATCACTTTGCAATTGTCTGTGCTTAAGGAAGACAGTTACAGCAAGATTAATGACAGAATAGTGTTTTTTGGTTTTGTTTTTGTTCAATTAATCACTGAGGGAATTTTTGCCCTATGTCACTTCTTTGTTTTCTAGTTCTCTGATACCTCTTCAAGGCCAGTCAACATTAGCTGGTTGCTCTGCTTGTGTAGTCATGTCTTTGCAGAAACCTTCCATTGACATGATTGCTTGATTTTGCATGATAAACCTTCTTCACACCTCCTGACAAAGACCATAACCTCAGAAGACAACTCCTCTCATCAATGAAAACTAATACTATATACCAGCATAAATTTTCATCAAGAAGTCTTCCACTTGTGTGCATCCTGTGCTGTGCAACAGTTCTGTAGTGGTCCTATGCAGAAACTTCATAATGATTCTTCAACATGTGGCTCCAAGTGAAATATAGGACTAGAGGCACAAGCTGGTATCATGTTATGAAAGCATAGTGTGACTTGCTCGCAGCATTTGGCTACTTGCATTACAACTGTCCACTCTCAGAGTGATTATTAAGAAAACTGGTTGGAGATAGCTAAGTGGAATATATTTTGAGGAAATATCCTCCTTTAAGATGTTTTAATGGGCTGTTATCAAAATGTTTTAAATTTTGTTTTGTTTTGTTTTACACATAGATACTTAAAATAGAAACTGAAATTCCCATTAAAAAAAATAATCCTATTTTAAAAACACCATACAGTGGGTCATATTTTTTTCCGTTAACATACATGGACAACTTCAGAATTTCAGACATTTGATTTGATTTCATTTGGTTTGTACACTTTACAATTAAATCATGTGCTTCCTATTAAACAAATAATTCAGTTCCCGCTCCTCTAGACATAAGGGTGCCTTTCACCATGCTTATCAAAGGAATGTGATTGCTGTAGTTGCTCAAGAGATTTGGTATTATGCCTTTATAAGTGACAAAAGTTTAGAAGGCTCATATATTCACAACAGTTAAATGTAGACAATATCTACTAGATAAAAGTAGTAGTAGATAGGTGTTGGTGTTCTATGATGATTAATTTTAGGTATAACATTCAGTCTTCTAGCATCTCCATTTGGGTAACACTTCTATCCATTCCTTGGCTTGAAGGAAGGTCATCTTGATAATCAGCCAACACATTGCCTTTCATAAATACCTTCAATTACTCCCACACACATTTTCAGAATTATACCTACTTAGATTTTTTTAGGTATTTCTGGCAAAGTTCATCCAGCTGATACCAATAAAAGCTAGCAAAAAATGAAGCTCTATATCCTCATATTGCTTGCAAGATATCTACTGAGAATTTTAACTTGACTTGGTTTCTTTTCTGTGGCTCAGATACAACATAGAATATTACTTTGTGTTTTGTTCTTTTCTGTCTATAAAAATAATAGTAGCATTTCTGTTTAAACAAATATGTTCTGAGATAGGTAAGGTTATTACAATCTAAATTAATGGTATAATGCATTTCTTTAATTTTACTTGAGCCTCCTCTTCTGTTACTTTCTGATTTTTTTTATTTGATTTTTTTTTTTTCTGTGTGCTTCCTGAAGCAATTGTACATCCTATACATATCATAAAGGCTGGTTCTCATCCACGTTCACTGTAAATAAATAAATAAAGATACGATAGCAATACACATGTTCACAATGATTACATGTACACAATGATTACAAGCAAAGCAAACAAACAAACAAACAAGCCTTCCTCTACTCCAAATAAGTGTGTGACAACCCAAAAATCCCTGGGCAGGAGAAAATGTAGTTCATTATTCCATTTGGCTGTAGGGATGTTTTAATCTCATATCAGTAACTTAGTGTTATAAAACACGTCAATGTACTTTGTTTATTATCTTTAGTTTAAAAACCTTGCTGTTTGCTGTGTAATGGTTTCTCATCAGGTAGTTTAACTGGCTCAATAGCTGGGCAGGAGGAGCAGCAAGAGCAACCTGCAGTTTGCCTGACCCTTTTCTATCAGATTGAAGTATTATTATGTGGTGTACTATATTAAGCCTCATCTGGAAAAAAAGCACAATCTGTTCTTTTTAAGCTTCTTAATAGTTTTTAGAACAGATTGATTGGAAGTGGAACTAACAGATTGCTGTAGTTAAACTGTAGGTGGGCATGCATATGAATGAGTTTGGAACAAAGTTCCAACCCTGAAGCAAGGATAAGCATTACAGATGATGACATAATCAATATGGATTTCTGTTTGCTTGTTTGTTTTAAACATGCAGAGACAAATGGGTGCAGCTTCTGAACTGGGATTAGGGTCAAACATTCAGGTAGGCAACTTGCAGGATTCAGGCTTGTATTTTGAAAGAACCCAGACAGCCACAAGTACAAAGCATATTTCAACAGTCAGCAACTCTGGTTATGCCACCAACAGACAAACTTTCAAGAGGAGGTGAACATCCAGTAAAAAAATGCACCACCTCTTCCAGCAGAACAAGTCACAATAGAGATGCTACTTCCCAAACACTGAAATGGAGATGGAGCTTGGTGGGGCAGGAGGAACTGAGGATAAATTGACCATATTTCACTTCCAGCTTGTGTTGTTTGTCGATTTTCTTCTGCTGAACTGGAACTAGCCAAATAAAAATAAAACAATCCCTCCCTTCTTTTCCTTAGGAACTTTCATTAAATTTAGAAATAGAAACAGAATAGCTACATGGTTAGATTGCCAGAATGTAAGCAGCTTTTGTCACAGAGGACTTGCAGAAGATATTACACTGGTTCCAGCACAGGGTTTCTGAATTAATTTTCACTTGGAAGTGGAACTAAAATATTCTTCTTCTCAGAGTACAAATCCTTGCTTTGACTACCCCTATGTGCAAACCCAAAGTCGCTGTATCTTTCTCTTTGAGTCACAGAAATGTCTGAAGACTGGGAACTTCCCTGTCAGTGGAAGTTCCAATGTGGAAGCCAATTTTGGCAATGTGACAATTTTCTATTATGGGAATTCCACAGTTCATGAATAAAATAATTCCATACAGAAAGAGTGAAAATGTACTTATGCTGTGAACCTCAGATCTCATCTTCAAAGAAATGAGATAATGAAACTTCCTCAGATTCCCACTCCCTGTGCTACATATATGCCTTCATGCACATACAGGTTTTCTACAAAAAGATTGCTCAATGGAAATTCATCCTAATGTGTTTTGCAAATAAATTTAGCAGAAAAGGAGGAAATTTTCCATCAAGGATTGTTCATTATCCCCATAGTATGGCTCAAGTTAAATATACATACCTCATCATACCTCTTGCACAACAGGGGAATTCACTATGAATAATTAATTAAGTAGAGTTTAGTCAGTAATTATCATGACAAGGTCTCCACTGGTGTATTTGTACGAGCATCTTGAAGCATAGCTGCTTTCTGTTTTCATCAACTCTCCCCTGAGCTCATGTTATGCAGACATAGTTTTCCCAGCTAGAGAACTTTGTCACGTTCAGATTTTTTCTTTTCCAAATGTTAAGGATGTAACTCTTTGTTAAGTGCCCTTGGTAGTTTAGTAGATTTCTTCTCATTTTTGGTGAGTCATTTCTTTTTGCACATTTTCACAAAACCACCCTGTCTCGATACATGATGAGACAATAACTGGAGAAACCTTTACTTGATTGGAAAAGAGTTAAAGCACTTTGTGTTCGTTGAAAGGCCTACTACTTTTTCAGGACTGTAATTAAGCCTGTTCTCAGCTTTATAGTAAGCCTCAGCTTTATAGCAAGCCTCGGGACAATACTTTTGTGCTTTTATAACACTCTCAAACAAAGAATTAAATGTCTGGAACACTGAAGAGATCTAGTTCTGTAAGTCAATTAGACTTAACCAGGAATTTTCTATTGACAGTTTCTTCACAGAAAATGAAATCTTCAGAATTTCAATTTCTTTGAGGTACACTGTAGATATATTTTTTTTTTCACTTCCAAGTTCTACGGTAAAACTTGATATGACTGACTTTTTTCCTTTTTTTTTTTTTTTCTCCTCTTTTTTTTTTTTTCTTCTTTGATCCAGACTGACAAAAAAGAGACTGACTTTAAACAAAGAAATGTATTTCTTGCCAAACTGCCTGATTTTACTTTAGATGGCCTCAAGGCCTGGTGGAAGTTTTATCTGACTGACCCCCATTTTTCCATCAGACTGAGTTTTGGGGTTATAATAAGTCTTTCATTAAGCACCATGTTTTTGACTTGTAGCCAAACTCTTTCAGCATCTCATGGCAATCACTTGATGATCTATCACAGGAAATGTTTGCCCTATAAGTATGACACATGGGGAAGAACATCAACTCCCAGGAAGCACTAAGTTTAAAACTTCTATGACATTTTGCTCAGGCACAATCTGCATAGTAATGGATTCTTCATCAGACACAGCAGAGAGAAAAATAAAAGTTGGTGCACATTAGATAAGGAGACATGCATTCAAGTTGCCATTCTGGTTGGGGGTACCATTTCAAAATTTCAAACTCGCATTGATTAATTTCTGATATGAAATGAAGGTAGTGATACTTCCTTTCTGATACTCTGTCTCTTTTGGCTATTCAGATGCTAAGATCTTTAAACTGGAGACTGTGTCTTTCATGTTCAGGTACAGTCTGGAAGCTAATGCAGCCTGTAAACTTTGGCAGTAGAGAAATAGGGGTGATTTCTTAGGTAGGCAGGCTGAGTGCTTCGTGGCTCCAATGTCCAAAGTCACAAGAACAAATGAGGGCAGAGACAGCCCAAATCCTGTAATCTGATTCTAAGTACTTCGCATATTTTTTCACTATCAATACTCTTATATACTCATAACACAGTTGGCAAAGAAATCTTTTTGTTGTTACAGATTTTAATATTTGCAAACCAACAGAAGCGAGTGAAGGATCAACAGTTCCTTGCAAATCTGTTACTTTAACACTCTTGGTCTTATTCATTTGTTGACTGTGTTTCTGTGGAATATTACTTGGAAGTTAAGGCAATATTTTGGAGAAGAGAGAGTTCCTTCCTCAAAATCCTTCTGATTTAAATTAGACAAGAAACAGATTTAGAAAGGTAGATGTAGGAGAACAAGGAACCAGAAAGACAGTCCTGGTTAGTATGATTGTCAGTGGGAACACTACACCCCCTGTTTAAGCACCATGACTATTCTACAATTTCAAATGAAAAAATTTTCTGTGGTGAGATAGAATAAAAAACAACAGACATATCTATCTCCTGGTATTTATTACCATTATTACCAGCTTATCATACAGGAGAATGTCTTGAAAGAAAATATGAAGAATTTCCTGTTGGTTTTGTTGACATTTAATTGAAAAGTAAATAAATAAAAATGTACATTTAGTTCATCTGTAATCCTGTGATCTCTGTCATGTTAGTCCTCAATTTTGCCTCTCATTCTCTTGAGTCATCAGTAAAACTTTCTTCACAGAATAGCTATTACCTTTCAATGTAAATTAAATGTTGTTGTTGTTCAGATTACACTATGAACAGTCATGTTGTTATTAGCAATTGTTTTGTTTTTGTTTATAGTCAAAATATTACACCAAATAATATATCCTAAAGATTTATTATTATTTTTTTTTAATGTTGTTGTGGTTTTTGTTGTTGTTGTCTTTGTGTTGTTTGTTTTTTTTTGTTTGTTTGTTTTTAAGTAAACCTCAGAGCAACTGACCACATTCGGTCAACTTAAGAGAATCAGAAGGCAACATGCAATTTATACAGATTTTGCTATAGACATTTTTGAACAGATTATCACAGGTATTCAGGTACTTAACAGACTTTGGTTTCAACATAGAAGCAGGCTGCTAAACTGAAGTGAGGTTTCTAGGAAAGTTTGTTGATCTTGACTTGAAAAATAGGTGAATAAATTAAAGTAGTTTTTTGTTTGTTTGTTTTTAAGATGGCTTCACTGTTCTCTGTACAGATATGTTATGTACTTTCTAAAGTATTTGCTGTTTCCAAAGCAAAAAAAAAAAAAAAAAGCTTCTGTAGATTTTAATACATACATATGTTTCTCTGTTTGCATTTAGGAAACTATGGTGAAAGTGGAATGGAAGCTTTCAAAGATATGGCAGCTAAGGAAGGGATCTGCATTGCACATTCCTACAAGATCTATAGCAATGCTGGTGAACAGAGCTTTGACAAGTTGCTGCGAAAGCTCCGGAGCCACCTGCCCAAGGCAAGAGTCGTTGCCTGCTTCTGTGAAGGCATGACTGTGAGAGGGCTCTTAATGGCTATGAGGCGCCTGGGACTTGCTGGAGAATTTTTGCTGCTGGGCAGGTGAGTAATACTAGGCAATTATAGCCAGTCTTTTCAGAGTAGGGCAAAATAAAAGACAGTCCAGTCAAGCATATGTAAAGCCCACATTCATGGTCTCTCCTAGAGATGTGCATATCTAAAAGATAGAAAGTAACGTAAGCCATGTCATAGTGGTACATATTATACAAAGACATATATCATTCTCATGACATGTCATGCAAACACAATATTGGCCAGACCTATTAACAGCATTGTGTGAGGGAAAGCTGACAAACAAACATTTGATTTGGATCATCCATTGCATTTACAGAAGTTTAAAATGCATAATGTACATATACAGCCTGAAGGTAAGCCTTGTTCATGTAACATCGTGTTAAGAATTGCTGATGTGCCTTCTGGGTAGATGTGAAATGTCTCCAAAATGAAGGTTGTTAACCACCACCTTTTCTTCCCTTTCTTCAGCTGATGTATTTACTTGTTCCTACTGTGCTAAAGGCAAAAAGTAGGTAATACTTTCCCTTACATGGGGGTCAATGATAGCAGCTTTTCTTTCCCTAACCACCAAGGGGGGAAAGGAAAGCTCTCTCAGATATGTTCACCCAACAGAAAAGGTCCCTGGGTTAGTAGGCAGGAAAGTAAAAGACATAAATGCACACCTTCTGGGACCTTTTTATTTACCCCATATTCTGAATCAACTGGTGGACCTTAGATAAAATAAGAAAAATGGTGTCTTGACCACAAAATGGAGCATTCCAGGAGTCAGATAATGTGGCCTGCTGCCTTTCTGGTGCATTATTAGAAAGATGACCTGATATCATCCCAGGAATGAACAGTACAGGAACAGGAATAAAACAGTGACAGTGAAACCAGCTGTCTTGGAGAGACACTCAGGGCAACATGTAAGGAATGTGGCTCTGCCCAACTGCCTTGAAAGCTGGTCTGCTAAGATTGTCCCATAGGTAGGACAGCAGCCTCTATTCACTGACTACCTGTTGCACACAGCTATCCTTCCATACTACGCAAAGGGGAAAGCAACAACAGGGATTTCTACCTCTATTCTTGCTTTTTAGCACCAACCTATTTATTTATTTATTTATTTATTTATTTTGTAATTTGAGATATATTACTTACATATTTCTCTGTCTTATGGTTTCAAATACATTTTTTCTGTAGTTTCTTCTATGGGTCATCTTAATTCTTTTCTGACATCCAAAGGGACTACTGTCCTTAGGATGATATTCACCTAAACGTATTTATATGTCTACAATTTGCATGTGAACTAGTCACCACTGTAGTTAATGCAAAATAAAAAATAAATAAATAAAATAAAATAAATAAGACCCTCTTAGGTCCATTACTTTTAATGTGGACATTTAAAGTAGCTCAGAGGAATCATGTTCAAGAAAAGGGCTTGTACAAAGAGTGTCTTGAAAACTGACTTAGGTGGAAACCCTACTTGCTAGTTTCTTAGAGTGAAGAGTAGCAAAAACCACCTGCACTATCTTCGTCTAGAACTGGTGCCATATGACCCTTGTTGTTTTCCTTTATCCTAAACAAAAGAAGTTGTCATTTCACTGTCACATCAAACAAATTAAGTATGTAAGCATTGCTTTCAAAAGCTATGGTGGCCCTTAGCTCCTGCAGATGCCAAAACATATTTAATTTTGTATAGGTTTTGCTTATTTACAACAGTGCTAAAATTAGCTTTCAGAGATCCTTTTATGTGCAAGGACTTCAGAACTGACAATTGGAAAGTCTTAGCTCTTCAATAAAACAAAGTCCAGAGAGAACTGGCTTTTAATTTTCTCAGTTTAAAATATCTGTTTCTAGCTGCAATGGGAAATGTCATGACTAACTATAAGAAATTTGTTATTCAGTATATAACTAAAAGCTTGCAGGAAAACTTCTTGAGATAGATGGGATGTGAGACAATAATATCTTTGCTGTCCATTGATGTACTGAGTTCCTGTAGGGAGTTAAAGCTCCATTTTCCAGAATCCCAATGTGTTGAAGACTATTTTGATTTCATCTGTTGGGCTCTTTTGGTTATGAACATGTGACTGTTGGTCCAGAGCTAGGCTCATTTGTTGTCTCTGTGGAGAAAATCTTAAGGCACTAACCTAGGATGGATATGACACCAGAATGAATCCAGATTTTACAAACAGAATAGCAGAAGTTTCAAATGAACAGATATACCAGACCATTTAAAGGGGAAAATCCTACATCTGAAATAAAAGAAAGCTCATGCAACTAATGTCTCATGTGAAGCTACACTGGAAAATGGACTTGGATAGGATTTGCACTTTCATTTGTGCTCTGATCTTGGGTTTGATCTGGGCTACCAAATTAAACTGAGAAGGTTGTAAATAGATGCTCCAACCAGAACAGAGAGTTCCTGTTGCTGAAATGCAATGCGTTCACAAGGAAAGCTTCATCTACTAATGGATACTTATGTTACTCTACCTACAGAAATGCATGTTGCTTCTCCCTTCTGTGGAGAGTTATTTGATTTAAATTTTAAGTGCACAAAAATAATTAAATTTCCAAAGCCATGCAGTGGTTCTATGGGAAATCACAAGATATCAAACTTTCCAATTCCCCTTACTGTTTTTTGTAAAATATTTGTTTTGAGCTTGCTCTCACAGAATCACAGAATCACAGAATTTCTAGGTTGGAAGAGACCTCAAGATCATCGAGTCCAACCTCTGACCTAACGCTAGCAGTCCCCACTAAACCATATCCCTAAGCTCTACATCTAAACATCTTTTGAAGACTTCCAGGGATGGTGACTCCACCACTTCCCTGGGCAGCCTGTTCCAATGCCTCACAACCCTTTCAGTGAAGAAGTTCTTCCTAACATCTAACCTAAAACTCCCCTGGCTCAACTTAAGCCCATTCCCCCTCGTCCTGTCACCAGGCACATGGGAGAACAGGCCAACCCCCACCTCGCTACAGCCTCCCTTGAGGTACCTATAGAGAGCAATAAGGTCACCCCTGAGCCTCCTCTTCTCCAGGCTGAACAAGCCCAGCTCCCTCAGCCGCTCCTCGCAGGACTTGTTCTCCAGGCCCCTCACCAGCTTCGTCGCCCTTCTCTGCACCCGCTCAAGCACCTCGATGTCCTTCTTATAGCGAGGGGCCCAAAAAGGTCTCATCTTTTTTTATGCTCAGACAAACAAAAAAACAGAGTGGTCAAGAAACACACATATCAAATAAATCACACTGTAGAACCCCAAGGGGAATAGAAGGATGCCAAAAGATATCCTTCAATAAACACTCCACTCTTGATGTACTACACAGTTCCAGAAATTGCATTGCCTGCCTGAGACAGAAATGAAAGATGGAAGGTCATTAGTGATTGTAGTGTTCAAGAGATTTTGATTAATGGAAAATGTTTTAAAAGCTCAGCAAATATTTACCTTGTGCACCTTGAGGAACTGGACTTAACCTCAAATGAAAAGGTGAACATGATGACTTCCAAGTGTGGGAAAAATTGCTATTTTAGCCTAACCATTATGCAACTTAATCAAGATACAGACACCAGGCTGCATCTATTTGTGCTTATTGCTTTGGTCATCCACAAGTCATACGCCAGGAAATATACTTACAGATAAAATTCACTAGAGAAGAAATAATACACTCATGTAGCAGAATAACTTTAGAACATATTTCAGAAATGAATACGGAGTATTAATAGTAGAGGTAAAAATGATTTGGTTGCATGTGATTTTCATCTGTTCTTCATTTTCTGTAACAGTTGGCCTTAACAGCTGAAGTTTTGTTTCAGGTAGTAAGTACACCTTCATCCTGCTCCTCTTAACTATTAGTTTCTGATGTTTGAAGAAAACCTCTGTGATAAATCTCTCCAGTAATAATTTTATCTAATGTTTTTAATCTACAGGTATTCTACCACGTCTCTTATGTCTCTACTTTTATAACTAAAAGTTATAGTGCCAATTCACATGTTTTTATAACATAATAGAAACTACTAGCCACAACTGAAATTATGCATATCGCCTATACCTGTGTTAAATAAAATGGAGTCAGAGAATAGGCTGAAGTTCTGGATATTAAATATTTATTTATTTATTTATTCTTGCTGGCATGATTTTAGCCTGTGGCTATTAACATTTTTGTGAGGGGTCTCAGGCATTGTGTTGGTGATGGCACTGTCAGGGATGGTTGCCAGCAGGCAGTTGGGACACACACACTGTGTTCTGGTCTATAACAGTATTAAGATACATGGATGCAGGGTTTGCATGCCTTTTACTTCCAGACAAGAGAGCTGTCCCCAGTTTATTAATTATTTCATTTATTTAATTGTTTTATTTTATTGAATAAAAGTAGCTATTGTACAAACCTAGAGAACAAGAGAGTAAGTTTTGCAAAGCATTTGTGGTTCCAAATGGATTATAATAGGACTTTTCCTGCCTTAAAGGAGAGGAGAATGGAAAAGAGAAGGGAAAGTAGAGGCATACATAGATAAAATATCTTGCTGAACATTTTTAGCTTACAAATGGCATTTCAAACATATTGATCTGGAAGGAATTACCGAGTCTTCTATATGCCTCATGTTCCAATATATGTATCATCTCAGTTTTACTGTTATTAACTACCTTTTTTTATGAGTAAAAAAAGGTTAATTAATATGTTCTGGACTTTGTTTTTTGTTTTTTTGTTTTTGTTTTTTTTTTTTTTTTTAAGTGACAAAATTAAACACACACTGAAAAAAAATAATAAAAAAAATGATCTAGTGGAGGTGGAAATAAATATTTCCTTAGACTCTAGTACTGATTCTGATTTTCAGCCATCCAGCTGAAGGTGGTACAGGGAAGACATCAGTTCTAAGAGTGTCACAAGCAATGATCACAAGCAATTCGAGGGTCTCCAAAAGGCTTAGTGATAATTATCATAGTTATAGAAAGGATGAATCAAGTATTAGGAAACTGTACTAGGAATCAGTGTCTGTTCTTAGAACAGCACATGTATGCTTTAACCTTTGCAAATCGTTTCTTGAAGCTCATTTCTCTGCTAATACAAGATACCTGTAGAGGTGGATTGGAGGAAATTGTTATTGATTCTGAGGCTCACAGATCTTGCAGGAAAAAGAGCTAAGAATAAGGTTAGTAGTAGAGATGAGGATAAGGAGGGAGAATAAAATGTGGAGGACCATTAGTTCCAGGAAGTCCAAAAAGTCATTTGACTGATAGGAAACTCAGCAATATATGAAGAAAACTTGGTTAGGAACCAAAAAGGAATACTATTGCTGAAGGAAAATTAAAGCAAGATAGATGATCTGAAGGAAATGAACTCTTCAATAATTCAAAAACAGATCTTTCGTGAGACTTGCAAAAGTGTCTCTTGGATGAAGAAAGATCTCACTGCAGAGGACGTAATAATTTGCCTTCTGAAAGTGCTCTGGGTAGTGTGGGTGAATGCTGTAGTTAACATGCCTTTTTCTGTGTTTGTACAAGTCCAAACTTGAGAAATTGAGTAGTTATTGTAAAATAAATGAAGAAATGAAATTTTGCTGGCCTGAAATATTCTCTAAATTTATTTTTGGTTATTTCTGCTGCTTCGGGGAAAAAATAAATCTGCCAAAGTTCTTCTGTCTGGAATAATTCTAACAGTATAGTCCTTGACAGAAAATGTAGAAGCTAAACAAAGTATAAGTGTTCAGACCTCTTCCATAGGGATAAATTAAATGGGTAAAAAATGGGTAAAAAAAATATTTTCAGCACACAATCATGCAAACCTTTGAGGAATCTGCTCCCCCCTCCTTTTTTTTTTTTTTTTTTCAGCCCATGATGGATGGGAACCTGCTACAGCCTCACCTGAATACTGTTGCATCTGATGCAACTCTCTGCTGCCTGTTCATTTATCTCATTGAATTCTCTCATTCAGGTACCCATGTGTAGTGCAGAAAAGCAGCTATTACATTATACTGAGTAATCATATGCACTGTAATTAGCAACATCAGGTCAGAATCTTACCACCCAAAGTGAAACAAAGGTTTGCTTTGCTAAAGCTGTTGAAAAAAAAAATATAAAATAATAATAATAATAATAAAATAAAACACACTAGAGAAGTGAAAGAATTCTCTATTTAGTTATTCAAACTGTGTCCTTAATCAGTGGTAATTCAGACTAGAGTTTAAAGAATTACTTTCCTTTGAAAGAAAGCTTTGTGGTTTTCCTCTACCTGGCAGTCCTGTAGTTCAGTGGCCCTCATGATGAGCAATAGATGCCTCCAGGTGTATCCTGCAACAGATGGAAGAAGTACAGTGGCTGTCCGAGGATGTTTGTATAATAACTGAAAGGAGGATCATTTTCTTTCTATGTTATGAATCATGGAAGATGAAAGTAAGAACTCCATAAGTCAAGCCTTGAGGGTTGAATGGAGACAATATATATGTGATCAATAAATGTAGCTGTATGAGGTCAGATCAAAGGTCCACCAAACCTATCTATTGTTTCTGGAAGTAGTGAATGACAAATGACTAACAAAAAGTGACAACAATCTGGGATGGAGCAAAGTTTTTCCAGTGCATTTTAAAATCTTTGACTAATCTGCAGTTTAGGAATCTTCTAAATCAAAAGTGGTGTCTTAGTAAGGAAAGCCCTTGTGCAAAGCAGTGCTGTGAGTAAAATAGAAGTTCAGACAGGGGTATGTCATGAATACAGAGTTTAGACCTTGGAGATAAAAGTTTTAGTCCTAGCACTGTCACTATTCTTATTAGTGGTTTTGCACGTATCATTGTATTTCTATGTCCTTGGATTTCCTCAGTAAATTTGTCTTTTATGGCTTCTTTCACCTTTGAGCAGCTGAGGGTGGAGACTCTTTTACTATGCACCTGTGTTGCCCTTCAGACTACAAGGCCCTAAGTTATTTTGATTATTCACACGTGCCATAAAGTGTGACTACTTCAGTGAGCTCAGTAGGCAGTCTTGCCCAATAGAAAACAAAGAAATGGTCAGCACTGGTAGTGAATATGTCCTTCTTACGACATGACAAATCTAATATTACATTGCAAAAGCATGTCCAATTAAATGATTTATTTCCTGGAGGATCTGATATTTCTTATCTAAGACTGGTGTTTAAAAGCAAGAGAACATAGCTTTTGCAGCTGTACACTTGTGTGGAGTTGTGCCATGAGACTGCAGGAAATGGCACTGTCTGGGCCCTCAGGGTGTCATTCCACTTCTGCAGTGCAAGATTATTCTATATAATTCATACTTGTTCCATCTTTAGATAGATCTAATTACGATCTTTTAAAGATGAAAATCCCACAGATTCTTCAAGCAACTGTTTCCCATGCTTAGCTGCTCTTTACGCTCTTCCTAATCTCTAATTTAATTTTTTAAACTGTTTTACACTTTGGGATAACATGAGACTTCTATTGTCTCAATTGAAATGAGATGAGGGGAAACAGAGAAATAGAGGCAAAGAATTCTGAAGTAGTAAAAAAGGTTTATTCTTATTGCTAAAGGACAAAAGGACAAATTCATGAGGTGGCATCCTCAGGCTGAAAAAAAAGAAAAAAAAAAAAAAAAAGAGATGATGATGTGATCTCAGAGAACTCTACATTGCCAACCCACCTATTCTTGCAGGCTTGTGTGAAACTGAGTCACTGGCTTTGTTGGAAAATTGTGTCCATTTGTGGGTGCACTTCCACTCTCTCACAATAAGTGTATGCTTCTGATTTTATCTATGACTTTAAGGCTCTGCTGTAGCCAACAGCGTATTAAAACTCAGACTGAGAAAAGTCTAAGGATGATTCATTTAAGACTGTTCTCTTCAAATAGGAATGATGGGCAATGCTCATTGTGAGTTTTCTGAGGTGAGTAGGTGAGTCCATTTTGAGATGAGAAAGACTCCTTCAAGCCTAAGATAAGAAATTAAACATAATTTTGAAACAATGGAAACATGTTCTGTTTAAGCTTGAGAAACAATGAGATGCTTTCTTCACAAAAACAGAAAATCAAGAGATGAAAAGAAGTTAAATTCCAGTGTAGTTATTTCAACATTTGGCATAGGTTATCTGATAGTAAGTAATTATTTAAAACATTAAAAGTAACACTAAAAATGTGTTCCAGTATACATTCCTGGAAAGATTTAAAGATATTCAGAACATGATGAAAGCTATTATTGTCCTTGAGATTTTCTGATCCTTTTAACAGCTATAGATTTTCTGATAATGAAGTTAAGTGAGCTTAAAATGCTCTCCATTAAATGCGTGGTGCATATTTGATCAAAAAAATAAAAAATAAAAAAAGCGTTTCTGCTCCTCTAAAATTACCATTGCGACAAGTAGAAGTTTGTTGAGAGGTATTGATTAGGTTTTAAAATTGATTTCCTTTATATTACTTTTCTCTATTTTCTTTAGTTATAATATTTTTTAAGCTTTCTTTCATTCTTTCGTTCTTTCTTTTCTTATGTGTCTACATGAACCCAGAATCTGCACCCAGAAACAGTTATTCATTGCACACACACAAAACGTGCATGTGCCTGGACACAGAGAAGTTGTTTATGAGAGGGGAAGACCCAGTGGTTGGTGACTCCATAGTATCACCTCCTGATGAAGTACGTCTCTTCCAAATCACATGGCCCAGGAACATTCTGTTCTCCCAGCGAATTTGCCACCCATTCTGTTCAAATCTTTGTTTCTGTGTCACCCAGAAATTCTTTCTGTAGGTAAACAGGAGAAAAGTATAGCAGAAAAAGGAACAGAAGTACTGGATTGACAGAAGCATATTCATTTAATTGTTTCAGCTTCATAGTTATTGTTACATATGTCCCATTTTTTGGTCGGAAGAGTAAAGCGGGAATCAGAAAAGTAGAAAGGCCTTCTCTAACTCTACATTTGAGATGATTTAAGGTTATTTAGAACACCCCGAAGACCTGAACATTACGACGTTATCCATGCAACAGAGATTTATACAGAGGAATCTCTCGTTAACACTGCTGAATGATTATGGGAGAATCTTACTAGAAGTAATGAAAACTTCTGATTTGTAAACTCGTGGTGTAATTCATTTTTCTATCACTCTATTAAAACAACAAAGTACCACACACAGCAATGAATCTCCCCCTCACTATGGCTAAAATTATACTTTTTAGTAAAGCCACCGTGTCCCCAGAGGTTAAGGCTGAAGGCAACTGATAACATGGATGAAATACCAAAACTCCCTAAACCTCATTCTGGTAGAATTCAGTTCACTACAGCCTTGAAAAGACATTGTAAATCTTGGCAAGAAGATACTGCTTTCAGGAAGAGCAGATAAAAGAGCCATGTACCATTTCAAGGAATAAGATCCAAGCTGAACTACATTGATCTTTTTCTTATTAATTACAAATGATGTAATAACAGAATGGATTTACAAACAGTATTTTAACTAGGAAGGCAAAGAACATAAAATCTATACTTACTCAGGGAACGTATCCTTCAACCTTTATTCATGTTGAGTTGTACCAATGAATGAAGTGGAGACTAACTGAATCATCATGAAAAAGTCATCTCTATCTTGGAAAATGCAGTTATAAAACATACTGATTTAATACATTTTAACTAGTGCGTTGTTAAACATTCGTTGTCTATAAGTGTTGATATGCACAAATCAATGTTAATCTCCAGTGTTGACACTTTCTAGACATGATTGACTTAGATGACTCTTAATATAGTTCTTAATATAATATATATATATTTATATATATATATATATTTATATATATATTTACATATATTTATATATTTATATTTATATATATAATTCTTAATATAATTCTACCAGTGGAAACCAAAATTTAGGCTATTTCTTCTATTCTAGCAGTTAAAACAAAGCAAATAATTTTCTTTTTTAATCATGTTTGAAACTCTGCATGGGTTCAAATATTTCTGGGTTTGGATAAATCAATTTGCTTTTCATAGCCAAATATGTGCTTATTAAATTTTTTCTGGGTAACAAAAAGTTTGGCTAACCACCCAAAACCTGACTTTAACTGAACATTTCTAACGTAATAAAAATTAGAATTTAATATATTCTTTTATCATCAATATCTAGAGGAGGATGACTGCCATAAACCACAAGGTTTAATGTTAGCTGTACAGATAACAGAGATTTGATGGGGATTAACTAGAAGAAATATACTTTAAAGTGTTGTTTAATGTCTTGCTCTGGCCACAGATATTTATATAAGCATCTAGAAACTCCTGTATAGAAGTGAATGTCCAGAAACAAAAAGGCTAACTGCAGGAATTTCATCTGTTTTTGTAAGTAGCTAATTACATGAAATACCAAGTAGATGGATATTACTGAATACTCTGTGTTTTTGTTTGTTTGTTTGCTTGCTTGTTTTTTTTTTTTTTTTTTTTTTTTTCAAAAGAAAAAAATCTAAGACAGAGCTGCTTCTGAAGCTGTCATCTCTTAGTTGAAAATTTTAGGAAGATTTATCTTTTTTTGTTTGTTTGTTTTTGTTTATTTTTTTTATTCTATAAGATATATAACTGATATTATGTAGCAATAATAAGAAAATAGCTTAATTACTTATGCAGCATTTGGTCTGCCAGGAATCTAATTACTTCTTGCTCCTCCATAAGTCCTTGTCATGGGGAATCTCCTAGTACAAGGTCTTGGGTAAAGGTAATTAGTGTTTTCTAATAATCTCCCCCTGTTATTCCACAGTACATTGAACTCAATGTGCCAGTTTCAGCTACTGGCAGCCCCAAGCTCCATGGCAGTTTTCTATTTCATTGTGTTTGTGCTCTTGTAGCCAGAAGACTAAATGATTCATACTCCACAAGTCATTAACTCCCCTTTCCCAACCGAAAACAATAGGGCTAAAAGAAGCACCCTTGGGAACAACAGCAATAACAAACAGCAGCAGATAGCACAGATTCCCTGTAATGTTCAGCTACAATAATTCAGTTGGGAAGTGCAGAAAGTTGTACCCACGGGAATGCAGTCAAGGTGTTTCTGACTCACCAGTGAAAACACCACTTTTCTATGCTGTCTTCTGAAGTTCTTGGGAATCCT
The DNA here is from genome assembly GCF_009819795.1 of Aythya fuligula. NCBI lineage: Eukaryota > Metazoa > Chordata > Aves > Anseriformes > Anatidae > Aythya > Aythya fuligula. The sequence continues at coordinate 198,154,463 of NC_045559.1, forward strand.
CTCAGGATCAGGAAATTGATCTCAGGCTGGGCAACAGTTGATTTTTTCTAAGGCTTTCCTATAACAGACTATATTGAACATTAATTTTCTCAAAGAGAGAAGCTTATCTTTTTTGAAGAGAAAGTGTCTTTCAAACCTGTACCTGAAGAAGTACTTCACATCTGTCCACCCACCTGAAGATCAACAGCACCTCTGTTTTCCCAGGAAGCCCGTGTGCCTTTTAATAGAGTAGTAGGATCAAGGGGAATGCCAGTAAAGGGTTGTCTTCCCTATTTCTCAGCACATAATGCATGTCAGGATGTATTCACCCCAAACTCCCTTCGCTGGCAACAGAAGAAAACAACTCACCTTACCGAAGATCAGATTCACCCTGATTCACCCTGTGTATGTCTGTGTCTTTCCATTGATTTAAGTGAGCTCAGGCCAGTTCAGCTCTGACCATATGTGAGATCAATATTGCTCCTCTCAATCAGTGCTATAAAATGTTCAGGTACAAAATTGTCTGAATTAGAGTGAAATTATGATGTAAAACCATTACAGAGATAAATCCTTTTCTTTGATAAGCATGACTTAAGGGTCAGAAAACTCCCATCTCAGAAAGAGTCAAACAACTTTCTCTGGGAAACATCCTGAGACTTTGGTAAGGCCATTGCCATTATCCCCCATAATATCCTCATAGAGAAGCTAGTGAAGAATGGGGGAACCTGATCTAGTACGAGGTGTCCTGCCCATGGCATGGAGGTTGGAATTAGGTCTTTAAGGTCTTTCTAACTCAAACCATTCTATGATTCTGTGGAGGAGCAGACAGTGTGGGGCGTCAGTGAAAAATGGCTGAACAGACAGGCCCAGAGGGTAGCAGTCAATGGTGCAAAGCCTAGTTGTAGGCCAGTAAAGAGTGGAGTACTGCAGGTGTTAGTACTGAGTCCAGTCCTGTTTAACACCTACATTAATGATTTGGACAATGGAGTTGACTGCACCCTCACAGAATCACAGAATCACAGAATCATCCAGGTTGGAAGAGACCTCAAGATCATTGAGTCCAACCTCTGATCTAACACTAACAAGTCCTCCACTAAACCATATCGCTAAGTTCAACATGTAAATGTCTTTTAAAGACCTCCAGGGATGGTGACTCCACCACTTCCCTGGGCAGCCCATTCCAATGCCTCACAACCCTCTCAGTAAAGAAGTTCTTCCTAACATCCAACCTAAAACTCCCCTGGCACAACTTTAGCCCATTCCCCCTCATCTTGTCACCAGGCACGTGGGAGAACAGACCAACCCCCACCTCACTACAGCCTCATTTAAGATACTTATAAAGAGCAATAATGTCACCCCTGAGCCTCCTTTTCTCCAGGCTGAACAAGCCCAGCTCCCTCAGCCGCTCCTCGTAGGACTTGTTCTCCAGACCCCTCACCAGCTTTGTCAACATTCTCTGGACTTGTTCGAGCACTTCCATGTCCTTCTTGTAGCGATGGGCCCAAAACTGAACACAGTACTCGAGGTGCAGCCTCACCAGAGCCAAGTACAGGGGGACAATCACTTCCCTAGCCCTGCTGGCCACACTGCTTCTTATACAAGCCAGGATGCTGTTGGCCTTCTTAGCCACCAAAGCACACTGTTGGCTCATATTCAGTTGACTATCCTCCAATACTCCCATGTCCTTCTCTGCCTGGCAGATTTCCAACCACTCATCTGCAAGCCTGTACCTCTGCTTGGGGTTATTGCGCCCCAGGTACAAGACCTGGCACTTGGCCTTGTGGAACTTCATACAGTTGACCTCAGCCCATTGGTCCAGCCTATCCAGATCCTCCTGCAGAGCCTTCCTACCCTCAAGCAGATCGACACACGCACCTAACTTGGTGTCATCCGCGAACTTACTGAGGGTGCACTCATCCAGTAAATTTGTGAATGACATGAAGCTGGGAGGAGTGGCTGACTCACCAGAGATCTGTGCAGCCATCCGGAGGGACCTTGACAGGCTGTAGAGGTGGGCTAAAAAAAAATCTCATAAAGTTCAGCAAGGAGAAGTACAGAGTCCTGCACCTGGGAAGACAAACACCAAGACGTGCTGGGGGCAACCCAGCTGGAAAACAGCTCTGCCAAAAAGGACCTAGGAGTCCAATTTGGACATGAGTCAGCAATGTGCCCTTGATGCTAAGAAGGCTAATGGTATTCTTTGCTGCATATCATCAGCAGGTCAGGAGAGGTGATCCCACCTCTCTACTCAGCATTGGTGAGGCTGCATCTGGAGTACTGTGACCAGTTCTGGTTCCCCCAGTACATAACAGACCTGGATGTACTGGAAAGAGTCCAAGGGAGGGCTACCAAGATTACGGTTAAGGGACTGGAACACCTCTTCCATGAGGAGAAGCTGAGAGAGTTGACACTGTTCAGCCTGAAGAAGAGGAGGCTTAGAGAGAACTTATGAATATGCTTAAATACCTGAAGGGAGGTTGCAAAGAGGACAGAGCCAGGCTCTGTTCAGTGGTGCCCAGTGACAGGATAAGAGGTAATGGGCACAAACTGGAACACAGGAGGTTCTGTCTGAACATCAGGAAGCATTCTTTACCTTGAATCCTTCTTTCCAGAAACACTACAGCAAATTCACATCCCTGCATGCTCCTACACCTTCCCTCAGTATTCAGTGTCTGGTTCTGGCATTGTTTACTGCCTTCTACCTTGAAAAGGAGCTTCCAGTTAAATATCAGTTACTGTTTAGTAGCTTAATAATAACTAAATATAGACCAAATAGTTTCCCTACCAACTGTAAGGACTTGACTGCCCCCAAATCCTTCCAGGTTTGGGAATTCCTAGCCAGGACTAACCTGGGGAATATAAATTTCAAAGATCTGAATGAGTTACCATATGTGCATGTCAGGGGAGAAATTTCAAGAAACAAATTTGATTTTGTACCTTGATTTCATCCCCATTCTGATTTTGTCAAGGGATGTCACATCCTGGCATTTCTGATGTGTTAGATGGCTGGAAGTTCTCAAAGAAAGACTGAATCTGGATGCACGAAACCACAAAAATAGTTTCTAAAGTTGCTTTATGTTGTTTATATGCAGTATCTTTAATGGTGAACCCTCTCCCACACAGCTCTTAAAGCAGAATCCACAGTCTCTAACACTTCACATGTTTAGAGCAACAGGGTACTCAATAAAAGAAGCAAGTGAGTGACCTTTTAATGTTTGTTCCAGACTCTTCTGGATTACTCACAAGGATATTCTTTGAATGGCTCTATTTGGAAATGAACCTTATAAAACCAATCCAAGGTATCTCATGGCTATTTTGTTTGTACAATCTGTATCAGTGGTCAAGAACTAGGAAACTTCATCTGAATTGTCCAAAACAAATCACTTTTTTTTTTTTTTAAGAAAAAAAAAAGTACTGATTAGCATTCACTCATGAAATTGTTACACAGAAAATTGTTGAAACTTTATTAACAATTTTCCTTGATAATATGCAATTTAGAAAAAAAAAAATCATTTGTATAGAAATTAACTTTTATAGAAGTTCCCAGCTCCAATAACCTGTGTTCTTTCAAAGTACTTCAAAAAATAAAAATACAAAAAATCCACCAGTATTCAGAAAGCTCCCTAAAGTTATACAGATTAGATTATTTCAGTATGACAGTTCAGCTAGAAAAACATTCAGCTAGAGAATTTTGTCTTAATATATGTGGTAGTTTTTCTTTGTCTGTTTGTTTGCTTCTTTTGTTTTGTTCTGTTCTGTGGGAATTACCTTCATTTCTTGTGATATGATTCATTTCATTATGGTTGTATCACATTTGGGATGTAGTTCTCATCACTATTCTAGTTTAAATGGACTCTTACATGAGACATAGCAGCTGTCAGCAATATCAATATATATTTATTTATTTGTTAATTTTTGGTGCTGTTTATTTGTTTATTTTGTTGGTTTGGTTGTGTCTAGGTTTTGTGGTTTGGTTTCTTTGGTTGTTAATTTTTTTTTCACCACAGAGAGAAATTAATTTTGTATGGACTGCTAGCTTTTTCTGTACCAAACCATGAGGCATAGTAATAAGTAATGTTTATGAATTAAGCTTCTGTCAATGAGTATTTTAGGGAGAGAAGTAATTTCTGCAAAGCACTTTTTTCCATGATAGTCCATTATATGTGGGACGTTTCCTACCAACATCCACAAAATATCTTATTCTTTTTGAAATCTCTGGATG